>NC_092378.1:91554923-91854923 GCF_030028105.1 Mobula birostris
GTCTGGTACATCAATCTGAGCATTGCAGGGATAATAGTCTCGGATCAATCATGGTCTGGTACAGCAATCTGAGTATTGCAAGGAGTAATAGTCTCGGATCAATCATGGTCTGGTACCGCAATCTGAGTATTGCAGGGAGTAATAGTCTCGGATCAATCATGGTCTGGTACAGCAATCTGAGTATTGCAGGGAGTAATAGTCTCGGATCAATCATGGCCTGATACAGCAATCTGCGTATTGCAGACAATAGTCTCGGATCAATCATGGTCTGATACAGCAATCTGCGTATTGCTGGGACATTCGTCTCGGATCAATCATGGTCTGATACAGCAATCTGAGTATTGCAGGGAGTAATAATCTGAGTATTGCAGGGATAATAGTCCCGGATCAATCATGGTCTGATACAGCAATCTGAGTATTGCAGGGATAATAGTCTCGGATCAATCATGGTCTGATACAGCAATCTGTGTATTGCAGGGATAATAGTCTCGGATCAATCATGGTCTGGTACAGCAATCTGAGTATTGCAGGGAGTAATAATCTTAGTATTGCAGGGATAATAGTCTCGGATGAACCATGGTCTGGTACATCAATCTGAGCATTGCAGGGATAATAGTCTCGGATCAATCATGGTCTGGTACAGCAATCTGAGTATTGCAGGGAGTAATAGTCTCGGATCAATCATGGTCTGGTATCGCAATCTGAGTATTGCAGGGAGTAATAGTCTCGGATCAATCATGGTCTGGTACAGCAATCTGAGTATTGCAGGGAGTAATAGTCTCGGATCAATCATGGTCTGATACAGCAATCTGCGTATTGCAGGGACAATAGTCTCGGATCAATCATGGTCTGGTACAGCAATCTGAGTATTGCAGGGATAATAGTCTCGGATCAATCATGGTCTGATACAGCAATCTGCGTATTGCTGGGACATTCGTCTCGGATCAATCATGGTCTGATACAGCAATCTGAGTATTGCAGGGAGTAATAATCTGAGTATTGCAGGGATAATAGTCCCGGATCAATCATGGTCTGATACAGCAATCTGAGTATTGCAGGGATAATAGTCTCGGATCAATCATGGTCTGATACAGCAATCTGAGTATTGCAGGGATAATAGTCTCGGATCAATCATGGTCTGGTACAGCAATCTGAGTATTGCAGGGAGTAATAATCTTAGTATTGCAGGGATAATAGTCTCGGATTAATCATGGTCTGGTACAGCAATCTGAGCATCGCAGGGAGTAATAGTCTCGGATCAATCATGGTCTGGTACAGCAATCTGAGTATTGCAGGGAGTATTAGTTTCGGATCAATCATGGTCTGGTACAGCAATCTGAGTATTACAGGGAGTAATATTCTCAGATCAATCATGGTCTGGTACAGCAATCTGAGTATTGCAGGTAGTATTAGTCTCGGATCAACCATGGTCTGATACAGCAATCTGAGTATTGCAGAGAGTAATAGTCTCGGATCAATCATGGTCTAGTACAGCAATCTGAGTATTGCAGGGAGTAATAATCTGAGAATTGCAGGGATAATAGTCCCGGATCAATCATGGTCTGATACAGCAATCCGAGTATTGCAGGGATAATAGTCTCGGATCAATCATGGTCTGATACAGCAATCTGAGTATTGCAGAGAGTAATAGGCTCGGATCAGTCATGGTCTGGTACAGCAATCTGAGTATTGCAGGGAGTAATCGTCTCGGATGAACCATGATCAGGTACAGCAATCTGAGTATTGCAGCGAGTAATAGTCTCTGATCGACCATGGTCTGATACAGCAATTTGAGTATTGCAGGAAGTAATAGTCTCGGATCAATCATGGTCTGATACAGCAATCTGAGTATTGCAGGGAGTAATAGTCTCGGATTAATCATGGTGTGATACAGCAATCTGAGTATTGCAGGAAGTAATAATCTGAGGATTGCAGGGAGTAATAGTCTCGGATCAATCATGGGGTGGTACAGCAATCTGAGTATTGCAGGGAGTAATAGTCTCGGATCAATCATGGTCTGATACAGCAATCTGAGTATTGCAGGGATAATAGTCCCGGATCAATCATGGTCTGATACAGCAATCTGAGTATTGCAGGGATAATAGTCTCGGATCAATCATGGTCTGATACAGCAATCTCAGTATTGCAGGGATAATAGTCTCGGATAAATCACGGTCTGGTACAGCAATCTGAGTATTGCAGGGAGTAATATTCTCGGATCAATCATGGTCTGGTACAGCAACATGAGTATTGCAGGGATAATAGTCTCGGATCAATCATGGTCTGGTACAGCAATCGGAGTATTGCAGGGAATAATAGTCTCGGATCAATCATGGTCTGGTACAGCAATCTGAGTATTGCATGGAGTAATAATCTGAGTATTGCAGGGATAATACTCTCGGATCAATCATGGTGTGATACAGCAATCTGAGTATTGCAGGGATAATAGTTTCTGATCAATCATGGTCTGGTACAGCAATCTTAGAATTGCAGGGAATAATAGTCTCAGATCAACCATGGTCTGACACAGCAATCTGAGTATTGTAGAGAGTAATAGTCTCGGATCAACCATGGTCTGATACAGCAATCTGAGTATTGCAGGGAGTAATAGTCTCGGATCAACCATGGTCTGATACAGCAATCTGAGTATTGCAGAGAGTAATAGTCTCGGATCAATCATGGTTTGGTACAGCAATCTGAGTGTTGCAGGGAGTAATAGTCTCGGATCAACCATGGTCTGATACAGCAATCTGAGTATTGCAGGGAGTAATAGTCTCGGATGAACCATGATCTGATACAGCAATCTGAGTATTGCAGGGAGTAATGGTCTCGAAACGACCATGGTCTGATACAGCAATTTGAGTATTGCAGGGAGTAATAGTCTCGGATCAATCATGGTCTGATACAGCAATCTGAGTATTGCAGGGATTAATATTCTCAGATCAATAATGGTCTGGTACAGCAACCTGAGTATTGCAGGGAGTAATAGTCTCGGATCAACCATGGTCTGATACAGCAATCTGAGTATTGCAGAGAGTAATAGTCTCGGATCAATCATGGTCTGGTACAGCAATCTGAGTATTTCAGGGAGTAATAGTCTCGGATCAACCATGGTCTGATACAGCAATCTGAGTATTGCAGGGAGTAATAGTCTCGGATCAATCATGGTCTGATACAGCAATCTGAGCATTGCAGAGAGTAATAATCTGAGTATTGCAGGGATAATAGTCCCGGATCAATCATGGTCTGATACAGCAATCTGAGTATTGCAGGGATAATAGTCTCGGGTCAATAATGGTCTGATACAGCAATCTGAGTATTGCAGGCATAATAGTCTCGGATCAATCATGGTCTGGTACAGCAATCTGAGTATTGCAGGGAGTAATAATCAGAGTATTGCAGGGATAATAGTCTCGGATCAATCATGGTCTGGTACAGCAATCTGAGCATTGCAGGGATAATAGTCTCGGATGAATCATGGTCTGGAACAGCAATCTGAGTATTGCAGGGAGTTATAGACTCGGATCAATCATGGTCTGGTACAGCAATCTGAGTATTGCAGGGAGTAATAGTCTAGAATCAATCATGGTCTGATGTAGCAATCTGAGTATTGCAGAGAGTAATAGTCTCGGATCAATCTTGGTCTGGTACAGCAATCTGAGTATTGCAGGGAGCAATAATCTGAGTATTGCAGGGATAATAGTCCCGGATCAATCATGGTCTGATACAGCAATCTGAGTATTGTAGGGATAATAGTCCCGGATCAATCATGGTCTGGTACAGCAATCTGAGTATTGCAGGGATAATAGTCTGGGATCAATCATGGTCTGGTACAGCAATCGGAGTATTGCAGGGAGTAATAGTCTGGGATGAATCATGGTCTGGTACAGCAATCTGAGTATTGCAGGGAATAACAGTCTCAGATCAACCCTGGTCTGATACAACAATCTGAGTATTGAAGAGATTAATAGTCTCTGATCAACCATGGTCTGATACAGCAATCTGAATATTGCAGGGAGTAATAGTCTCGGATAAACCATGGTCTGATACAGCAATCTGAGTATTGCAGAGAGTAATAGTCTCGGATGAACCATGGTGTTATACAGCAATCTGAGTATTGCAGGGAGTAATAGTCTGAGTATTGCAGGGATAATAGTCTCGGATCAATCATGGTCTGGTACAGCAATCTGAGTATTGCAGGGAGTAATAGTCTCGGATCAACCATGGTCTGATACAGCAATCTGAGTATTGCAGGGAGTAATAGTCTCGGATCGACCATGGTCTGATACAGCAATTTGAGTATTGCAGGGAGTAATAGTCTCGGATCAACCATGGTCTGATACAGCAATCTGAGTATTGCAGGGAGTAATAGTCTCGGATCAACCATTGTCTGATACAGCAATCTGAGTATTGTAGGGAGTAATAGTCTCGGATCAACCATGGTCTGATACATTAATCTGATTATTGCAGGGAGTAATACTCTGAGTATTGCAGGGATAATAGTCTCGGATCAACCATGGTCTGGTACATCAATCTGAGCATTGCAGGGATAATAGTCTCGGATCAATCATGGTCTGGTACAGCAATCTGAGTATTGCAGGGAGTAATAGTCTCGGATCAATCATGGTCTGGTACCGCAATCTGAGTATTGCAGGGAGTAATATTCTCGGATCAATCATGGTCTGGTACAGCAATCTGAGTATTGCAGGGAGTAATAGTCTCGGATCAATCATGGTCTGATACAGCAATCTGCGTATTGCAGGGACAATAGTCTCGGATCAATCATGGTCTGGTACAGCAATCTGAGTATTGCAGGGATAATAGTCTCGGATCAATCATGGTCTGATACAGCAATCTGCGTATTGCTGGGACATTCGTCTCGGATCAATCATGGTCTGATACAGCAATCTGAGTATTGCAGGGAGTAATAATCTGAGTATTGCAGGGAGTAATAATCTGAGTATTGCAGGGATAATAGTCCCCGATCAATCATGGTCTGATACAGCAATCTGAGTATTGCAGGGATAATAGTCTCGGATCAATCATGGTCTGATACAGCAATCTGAGTATTGCAGGGATAATAGTCTCGGATCAATCATGGTCTGGTACAGCAATCTGAGTATTGCAGGGAGTAATAATCTTAGTATTGCAGGGATAATAGTCTCGGATCAACCATGGTCTGGTACATCAATCTGAGCATTGCAGGGATAATAGTCTCGGATCAATCATGGTCTGGTACAGCAATCTGAGTATTGCAGGGATTAATAGTCTCGGATCAATCATGGTCTGGTACCGCAATCTGAGTATTGCAGGGAGTAATAGTCTCGGATCAATCATGGTCTGGTACAGCAATCTGAGTATTGCAGGGAGTAATAGTCTCGGATCAATCATGGTCTGATACAGCAATCTGCGTATTGCAGGGACAATAGTCTAGGATCAATCATGGTCTGGTAGAGCAATCTGAGTATTGCAGGGATAATAGTCTCGGATCAATCATGGTCTGATACAGCAATCTGCGTATTGCTGGGACATTCGTCTCGGATCAATCATGGTCTGATACAGCAATCTGAGTATTGCAGGGAGTAATAATCTGAGTATTGCAGGGATAATAGTCCCGGATCAATCATGGTCTGATACAGCAATCTGAGTATTGCAGGGATAATAGTCTCGGATCAATCATGGTCTGATACAGCAATCTGAGTATTGCAGGGATAATAGTCTCGGATCAATCATGGTCTGGTACAGCAATCTGAGTATTGCAGGGAGTAATAATCTTAGTATTGCAGGGATAATAGTCTCGGATCAATCATGGTCTGGTACAGCAATCTGAGCATTGCAGGGATAATAGTCTCGGATTAATCATGGTCTGGTACAGAAATCTGAGCATTGCAGGGAGTAATAGTCTCGGATCAATCATGGTCTGGTACAGCAATCTGAGTATTGCAGGGAGTATTAGTTTCGGATCAATCATGGTCTGGTACAGCAATCTGAGTATTGCAGGGAGTAATATTCTCAGATCAATCATGGTCTGGTACAGCAATCTGAGTATTGCAGGTAGTAATAGTCTCGGATCAACCATGGTCTGATACAGCAATCTGAGTATTGCAGAGAGTAATAGTCTCGGATCAATCATGGTCTAGTACAGCAATCTGAGTATTGCAGGGAGTAATAATCTGAGAATTGCAGGGATAATAGTCTCGGATCAATAATGGTCTGATACAGCAATCTGAGTATTGCAGGGAGTAATAGTCGGAGTATCGCAGGGATAATAGTCTCGGATCAATCATGGTCTGGTACAGCAATCTGAGCATTGCAGGGATAATAGTCTCGGATCAATCATGGTCTGGTAGAGCAATCTGAGTATTGCAGGGAGTAATAGTCTCGGATCAACCATGGTCTGGTACAGTAATCTGAGTATTGCAGGGAGTAATATTCTCAGATCAATAATGGTCTGGTACAGCAATCTGAGTATTGCAGGCAGTAATAGTCTCGGATCAACCATGGTCTGATATAGCAATCTGAGTATTGCAGAGAGTAATAGTCTCGGATCAATCATGGTCTGGTACAGCAATCTGAGTGTTGCAGGGAGTAATAATCTGAGTATAGCCGGAATAATAGTCTCGGATCAATCGTGGTTTGGTAAAGCAATCTGTGTATTGCAGGGAGTAATATTCTCAGATCAATCATGGTCTGGTACAGCAATCTGAGGATTGCAGGGAGTAATAGTCTCGGATCAATCATGGTCTGATACTGCAATCTGAGTATTGCAGAGAGTAATAGTCTGAGTATTGCAGGGATAATAGTCCCGGATCAATCATGGTCTGATACAGCAATCTGAGTATTGCAGAGAGTAATAGTTTCGGATCAATCATGGTCTGGTACAGCAATCTAAGAATTGCAGGGAGTAATACTCTCGGATCAACCATGGTCTGATACAGCAATCTGAGTATTGCAGGGAGTAATAGTCTCGGATGAACCATGATCTGATACAGCAATCTGAGTATTGCAGGGAGTAATAGTCTCGGATCGACCATGGTCTGATACAGCAATTTGAGTATTGCAGGGATTAATAGTCTCGGATCAACCATGGTCTGATACAGCAATCTGAGTATTGCAGGGAGTAATAGTCTCGGATCGACCATGTTCTGATACAGCAATTTGAGTATTGCAGGGAGTATTAGTCTCGGATTAATCATGGTCTGATACAGCAATCTGAGTATTGCAGGGATAATAGTCTCGGATCAATCATGGTCTGATACAGCAATCTGAGTATTGCAGGGATAATAGTCTCGGATCAATCATGGTCTGGTACAGCAATCTGAGTATTGCAGGGAATAATAATCTGAGTATTGCAGGGATATTAGTCTCGGATCAATCATGGTCTGGTACAGCAATCTGAGCATTGCAGGGATAATAGTCTCGGATCAATCATGGTCAGGTACAGCAATCTGAGTATTGCAGGGATGATAGTCTCGGATCAATCATGGTCTGGTACAGCAATCTGAGTATTGCAGGGAATAATAGTCTCGGATCAATCATGGTCTGGTACAGCAATCTGAGTATTGCAGGGAGTAATAGTTTCGGATCAATCATGGTCTGGTACATCAATCTCACAGTTGCAGGGAGTAATATTCTCAGATCAATCATGGTCTGGTACAGCAATCTGAGTATTGTAGGGAGTAATAATCTGAGTATTGCAGGGAGTAATAGTTTCGGATCAATCATGGTCTGGTACATCAATCTCACAGTTGCAGGGAGTAATATTCTCAGATCAATCATGGTCTGGTACAGCAATCTGAGTATTGCAGTGAGTAATATTCTCGGATCAATCATGGTCTGGTACAGCAACATGAGTATTGCAGGGATAATAGTCTCGGATCAATCATGGTCTGGTACAGCAATCGGAGTATTGCAGGGAATAACAGTCTCGGATCAATCATGGTCTGGTGCAGCAATCTGAGTATTGCAGGGAGTAATAATCTCGGATCAATCATGGTCTGATACAGCAATCTCTGTATTGCAGGGATAATAGTCTCGGATAAATCACGGTCTGGTACAGCAATCTGAGTATTGCAGGGAGTAATATTCTCGGATCAATCATGGTCTGGTACAGCAACATGAGTATTGCAGGGATAATAGTCTCGGATCAGTCATGGTCTGGTACAGCAATCGGAGTATTGCAGGGAATAATAGTCTCGGATCAATCATGGTCTGGTACAGCAATCTGAGTATTGCAGGGAGTAATAGTCTCGGATCAATCATGGTCTGGTACAGCAATCTGAGTATTGCAGGGAGTAATAATCTGAGTATTGCAGGGATAATACTCTCGGATCAATCATGGTGTGATACAGCAATCTGAGTATTGCAGGGATAATAGTTTCTGATCAATCATGGTCTGGTACAGCAATCTGAATATTGCAGGGAGTAATAGGCTCGGATCAATCATGGTCTGGTACAGCAATCTTAGTATTGCAGGGAATAATAGTCTCAGATCAACCATGGTCTGATACTGCAATCTGAGTATTGCAGAGAGTAATAGTCTCGGATCAACCATGGTCTGATACAGCAATCTGAGTATTGCAGGGAGTAATAGTCTCGGATCAACCATGGTCTGATACAGCAATCTGAGTATTGCAGAGAGTAATAGTCTCGGATCAATCATGGTTTGGTACAGCAATCTGAGTATTGCAGGGAGTAATAGTCTCGGATAAACCATGGTCTGATACAGCAAACTGAGTATTGCAGGGAGTAATAGTCTCGGATCGACCATGGTCTGATACAGCAATTTGAGTATTCCAGCGAGTAATAGTCTCGGATCAATCATGGTCTGATATAGCAATCTGAGTATTGCAGGGAGTAATAATCTGAGTATTGCAGGGATATTAGTCTCGGATCAATCATGGTCTGATACAGCAATCTGAGTATTGCAGGGAGTAATAGTTTCGGATCAATCATGGTCTGGTACAGCAATCTCACTATTGCAGGGAGTAATATTCTCAGATCAATCATGGTCTGGTACAGCAATCTGAGTATTGCAGGGAGTAATAGTCTCGGATCAACCATGGTCTGATATAGCAATCTGAGTATTGCAGAGAGTAATAGTCTCGGATCAATCATGGTCTGGTACAGCAATCAGAATATTGCAGGGTGTAATAATCTGAGTATTGCAGGGATAATAGTCCCGGATCAATCATGGTCTGATACAGCAATCTGAGTATTGCAGGGATAATAGTCTCGGATCAATCATGGTCTGATACAGCAATCTCAGCATTGCAGGGATAATAGTCTCGGATAAATCACGGTCTGGTACAGCAATCTGAGTATTGCAGGGAGTAATATTCTCGGATCAATCATGGTCTGGTACAGCAATCGGAGTATTGCAGGGAATAATAGTCTCGGATCAATCATGGTCTGGTACAGCAATCTGAGTATTGCAGGGAGTAATAATCTGAGTATTGCAGGGATATTAGTCTCGGATCAATCATGGTCTGGTACAGCAATCTGAGCATTGCAGGGATAATAGTCTCGGATCAATCATGGTCAGGTACAGCAATCTGAGTATTGCAGGGATGATAGTCTCGGATCAATCATGGTCTGGTACAGCAATCTGAGTATTGCAGGGAGTAATAGTCTCGGATCAATCATGGTCTGGTACAGCAATCTGAGTATTGCAGGGAGTAATAGTTTCGGATCAATCATGGTCTGGTACAGCAATCTCACTGTTGCAGGGAGTAATATTCTCAGATCAATCATGGTCTGGTACAGCAATCTGAGTATTGCAGGGAGTAATAGTCTCGGATCAACCGTGGTCTGAGATAGCAATCTGAGTATTGCAGAGAGTAATAGTCTCGGATCAATCATGGTCTGGTACAGCAATCAGAGTATTGCAGGGAGTAATAATCTGAGTATTGCAGGGATAATAGTCCCGGATCAATCATGGTCTGATACAGCAATCTGAGTATTGCAGGGATAATAGTCTCGGATAAATCACGGTCTGGTACAGCAATCTGAGTATTGCAGGGAGTAATATTCTCGGATCAATCATGGTCTGGTACAGCAACATGAGTATTGCAGGGATAATAGTCTCGGATCAATCATGGTCTGGTACAGCAATCGGAGTATTGCAGGGAATAATAGTCTCGGATCAATCATGGTCTGGTGCAGCAATCTGAGTATTGCAGGGAGTAATAATCTCAGATCAATCATGGTCTGATACAGCAATCTCAGTATTGCAGGGATAATAGTCTCGGATAAATCACGGTCTGGTACAGCAATCTGAGTATTGCAGGGAGTAATATTCTCGGATCAATCATGGTCTGGTACAGCAACATGAGTATTGCAGGAATAATAGTCTCGGATCAGTCATGGTCTGGTACAGCAATCGGAGTATTGCAGGGAATAATAGTCTCGGATCAATCATGGTCTGGTACAGCAATCTGAGTATTGCAGGGAGTAATAGTCTCGGATCAATCATGGACTGGTACAGCAATCTGAGTATTGCAGGGAGTAATAATCTGAGTATTGCAGGGAGTAATATTCTCGGATCAATCATGGTCTGGTACAGCAATCTGAGAATTGCAGGGAGTAATAGTTTCGGATCAATCATGGTCTGGTACAGCAATCTCACTATTGCAGGGAGTAATATTCTCAGATCAATCATGGTCTGGTACAGCAATCTGAGTATTGCAGGGAGTAATAGTCTCGGATCAACCATGGTCTGATATTGCAATCTGAGTATTGCAGAGAGTAATAGTCTCGGATCAATCATGGTCTGGTACAGCAATCAGAATATTGCAGGGTGTAATAATCTGAGTATTGCAGGGATAATAGTCCCGGATCAATCATGGTCTGATACAGCAATCTGAGTATTGCAGGGATAATAGTCTCGGATCAATCATGGTCTGATACAGCAATCTGAGTATTGCAGGGAGTAATATTCTCAGATCAATCATGGTCTGGTACAGCAATCGGAGTATTGCAGGGAATAATAGTCTCGGATCAATCATGGTCTGGTACAGCAATCTGAGTATTGCAGGGAGTAATAATCTGAGTATTGCAGGGATAATACTCTCGGATCAATCATGGTGTGATACAGCAATCTGAGTATTGCAGGGATAATAGTTTCTGATCAATCATGGTCTGGTACAGCAATCTGAATATTGCAGGGAGTAATAGGCTCGGATCAATCATGGTCTGGTACAGCAATCTTAGTATTGCAGGGAATAATAGTCTCAGATCAACCATGGTCTGATACTGCAATCTGAGTATTGCAGAGAGTAATAGTCTCGGATCAACCATGGTCTGATACAGCAATCTGAGTATTGCAGGGAGTAATAGTCTCGGATCAACCATGGTCTGATACAGCAATCTGAGTATTGCAGAGAGTAATAGTCTCGGATCAATCATGGTTTGGTACAGCAATCTGAGTATTGCAGGGAGTAATAGTCTCGGATAAACCATGGTCTGATACAGCAATCTGAGTATTGCAGGGAGTAATAGTCTCCGATCGACCATGGTCTGATACAGCAATTTGAGTATTCCAGCGAGTAATAGTCTCGGATCAATCATGGTCTGATATAGCAATCTGAGTATTGCAGGGAGTAATAGTTTCGGATCAATCATGGTCTGGTACAGCAACATGAGTATTGCAGGAATAATAGTCTCGGATCAGTCATGGTCTGGTACAGCAATCGGAGTATTGCAGGGAATAATAGTCTCGGATCAATCATGGTCTGGTACAGCAATCTGAGTATTGCAGGGAGTAATAGTCTCGGATCAATCATGGTCTGGTACAGCAATCTGAGTATTGCAGGGAGTAATAATCTGAGTATTGCAGGGAGTAATATTCTCGGATCAATCATGGTCTGGTACAGCAATCTGAGTATTGCAGGGAGTAATAGTTTCGGATCAATCATGGTCTGGTACAGCAATCTCACTATTGCAGGGAGTAATATTCTCAGATCAATCATGGTCTGGTACAGCAATCTGAGTATTGCAGGGAGTAATAGTCTCGGATCAACCATGGTCTGATATAGCAATCTGAGTATTGCAGAGAGTAATAGTCTCGGATCAATCATGGTCTGGTACAGCAATCAGAATATTGCAGGGTGTAATAATCTGAGTATTGCAGGGATAATAGTCCCGGATCAATCATGGTCTGATACAGCAATCTCAGTATTGCAGGGATAATAGTCTCGGATAGATCACGGTCTGGTACAGCAATCTGAGTATTGCAGGGAGTAATATTCTCGGATCAATCATGGTCTGGTACAGCAATCGGAGTATTGCAGGGAATAATAGTCTCGGATCAATCATGGTCTGGTACAGCAATCTGAGTATTGCAGGGAGTAATAATCTGAGTATTGCAGGGATATTAGTCTCGGATCAATCATGGTCTGGTACAGCAATCTGAGCATTGCAGGGATAATAGTCTCGGATCAATCATGGTCAGGTTCAGCAATCTGAGTATTGCAGGGATGATAGTCTCGGATCAATCATGGTCTGGTACAGCAATCTGAGTATTGCAGGGAGTAATAGTCTCGGATCAATCATGGTCTGGTACAGCAATCTGAGTATTGCAGGGAGTAATAGTTTCGGATCAATCATGGTCTGGTACAGCAATCTCACTGTTGCAGGGAGTAATATTCTCAGATCAATCATGGTCTGGTACAGCAATCTGAGTATTGCAGGGAGTAATAGTCTCGGATCAACCGTGGTCTGAGATAGCAATCTGAGTATTGCAGAGAGTAATAGTCTCGGATCAATCATGGTCTGGTACAGCAATCAGAGTATTGCAGGGAGTAATAATCTGAGTATTGCAGGGATAATAGTCCCGGATCAATCATGGTCTGATACAGCAATCTGAGTATTGCAGGGATAATAGTCTAGGATAAATCACGGTCTGGTACAGCAATCTGAGTATTGCAGGGAGTAATATTCTCGGATCAATCATGGTCTGGTACAGCAACATGAGTATTGCAGGGATAATAGTCTCGGATCAAACATGGTCTGGTACAGCAATCGGAGTATTGCAGGGAATAATAGTCTCGGATCAATCATGGTCTGGTGCAGCAATCTGAGTATTGCAGGGAGTAATAATCTCGGATCAATCATAGTCTGATACAGCAATCTCAGTATTGCAGGGATAATAGTCTCGGATAAATCACGGTCTGGTACAGCAATCTGAGTATTGCAGGGAGTAATATTCTCGGATCAATCATGGTCTGGTACAGCAACATGAGTATTGCAGGAATAATAGTCTCGGATCAGTCATGGTCTGGTACAGCAATCGGAGTATTGCAGGGAATAATAGTCTCGGATCAATCATGGTCTGGTACAGCAATCTGAGTATTGCAGGGAGTAATAGTCTCGGATCAATCATGGTCTGGTACAGCAATCTGAGTATTGCAGGGAGTAATAATCTGAGTATTGCAGGGAGTAATATTCTCGGATCAATCATGGTCTGGTACAGCAATCTGAGTATTGCAGGGAGTAATAGTTTCGGATCAATCATGGTGTGGTACAGCAATCTCACTATTGCAGGGAGTAATATTCTCAGATCAATCATGGTCTGGTACAGCAATCTGAGTATTGCAGGGAGTAATAGTCTCGGATCAACCATGGTCTGATATAGCAATCTGAGTATTGCAGAGAGTAATAGTCTCGGATCAATCATGGTCTGGTACAGCAATCAGAATATTGCAGGGTGTAATAATCTGAGTATTGCAGGGATAATAGTCCCGGATCAATCATGGTCTGATACAGCAATCTCAGTATTGCAGGGATAATAGTCTCGGATAAATCACGATCTGGTACAGCAATCTGAGTATTGCAGGGAGTAATATTCTCGGATCAATCATGGTCTGGTACAGCAATCGGAGTATTGCAGGGAATAATAGTCTCGGATCAATCATGGTCTGGTACAGCAATCTGAGTATTGCAGGGAGTAATAATCTGAGTATTGCAGGGATAATACTCTCGGATCAATCATGGTGTGATACAGCAATCTGAGTATTGCAGGGATAATAGTTTCTGATCAATCATGGTCTGGTACAGCAATATTAGAATTGCAGGGAATAATAGTCTCAGATCAACCATGGTCTGACACAGCAATCTGAGTATTGTAGAGAGTAATAGTCTCGGATCAACCATGGTCTGATACAGCAATCTGAGTATTGCAGGGAGTAATAGTCTCGGATCAACCATGGTCTGATACAGCAATCTGAGTATTGCAGAGAGTAATAGTCTCGGATCAATCATGGTTTGGTACAGCAATCTGAGTGTTGCAGGGAGTAATAGTCTCGGATCAACCATGGTCTGATACAGCAATCTGAGTATTGCAGGGAGTAATAGTCTTAGATGAACCATGATCTGATACAGCAATCTGAGTATTGCAGGGAGTAATAGTCTCGGATCGACCATGGTCTGATACAGCAATTTGAGTATTGCAGGGAGTAATAGTCTCGGATCAATCATGGTCTGATACAGCAATCTGAGTATTGCAGGGATTAATATTCTCAGATCAATAATGGTCAGGTACAGCAACCTGAGTATTGCAGGGAGTAATAGTCTCGGATCAACCATGGTCTGATACAGCAATCTGAGTATTGCAGAGAGTAATAGTCTCGGATCAATCATGGTCTGGTACAGCAATCTGAGTATTTCAGGGAGTAATAGTCTCGGATCAACCATGGTCTGATACAGCAATCTGAGTATTGCAGGGAGCAATAGTCTCGGATAAACCATGGTCTGATACAGCAATTTGAGTATTGCAGGGAGTAATAGTCTCGGATCGACCATGGTCTGATACAGCAATCTGAGTATTCCAGCGAGTAATAGTCTCGGATCAATCATGGTCTGATATAGCAATCAGAATATTGCAGGGTGTAATAATCTGAGTATTGCAGGGATAATAGTCCCGGATCAATCATGGTCTGATACAGCAATCTCAGTATTGCAGGGATAATAGTCTCGGATAAATCACGGTCTGGTACAGCAATCTCAGTATTGCAGGGATAATAGTCTCGGATAATTCACGGTCTGGTACAGCAATCTGAGTATTGCAGGGAGTAATATTCTCGGATCAATCATGGTCTGGTACAGCAATCTGAGTATTGCAGGGAGTAATAGTCTCGGATGAACCATGATCTGATACAGCAATCTGAGTATTGCAGGGAGTAATAGTCTCGGATCGAACATGGTCTGATACAGCAATTTGAGTATTGCAGGGAGTAATAGTCTCGGATCAATCATGGTCTGATACAGCAATCTGAGTATTGCAGGGATTAATATTCTCAGATCAATAATGGTCTGGTACAGCAACCTGAGTATTGCAGGGAGTAATAGTCTCGGATCAACCATGGTCTGATACAGCAATCTGAGTATTGCAGAGAGTAATAGTCTCGGATCAATCATGGTCTGGTACAGCAATCTGAGTATTTCAGGGAGTAATAGTCTCGGATCAACCATGGTCTGATACAGCAATCTGAGTATTGCAGGGAGTAATAGTCTCGGATCAATCATGGTCTGATACAGCAATCTGAGTATTGCAGAGAGTAATAATCTGAGTATTGCAGGGATAATAGTCCCGGATCAATCATGGTCTGATACAGCAATCTGTGTATTGCAGGGATAATAGTCTCGGATCAATCATGGTCTGATACAGCAATCTGAGTATTGCAGGCATAATAGTCTCGGATCAATCATGGTCTGGTACAGCAATCTGAGTATTGCAGGGAGTAATAATCAGAGTATTGCAGGGATAATAGTCTCGGATCAATCATGGTCTGGTACAGCAATCTGAGCATTGCAGGGATAATAGTCTCGGATCAATCATGGTCTGGAACAGCAATCTGAGTATTGCAGGGAGTAATAGACTCGGATCAATCATGGTCTGATACAGCAATCTGAGTATTGCAGGGAGTAATAGTGTCGGATCAATCATGGTCTGGTACAGCAATCTGAGTATTGCAGTGAGTAATAGTTTCGGATCAAGCATGGTCTGGTACAGCAATCTGAGTATTGCAGGGAGTAATATTCTCAGCTCAATCATGGTCTGGTACAGCAATCTGAGTATTGCAGGGAGTAATAGTCTCGGATCAATCATGGTCTGATGTAGCAATCTGAGTATTGCCGAGAGTAATAGTCTCGGATCAATCTTGGTCTGGTACAGCAATCTGAGTATTGCAGGGAGTAATAATCTGAGTATTGCAGGGATAATAGTCCCGGATCAATCATGGTCTGATACAGCAATCTGAGTATTGTAGGGATAATAGTCTGGGATCAATCATGGTCTGGTACAGCAATCGGAGTATTGCAGGGAGTAATAGTCTGGGATGAATCATGGTCTGGTACAGCAATCTGAGTATTGCAGGGAATAATAGTCTCAGATCAACCCTGGTCTGATACAACAATCTGAGTATTGCAGAGATTACTAGTCTCTGATCAACCATGGTCTGATACAGCAATCTGAGTATTGCAGGGAGTAATAGTCTCGGATCAACCATGGTCTGATACAGCAATCTGAGTATTGCAGAGAGTAATAGTCTCGGATGAACCATGGTGTGATACAGCAATCTGAGTATTGCAGGGAGTAATAGTCTGAGTATTGCAGGGATAATAGTCGCGGATCAATCATGGTCTGGTACAGCAATCTGAGTATTGCAGGGAGTAATAGTCTCGGATCAACCATGGTCTGATACAGCAATCTGAGTATTGCAGGGAGTAATAGTCTCGGATCAACCATGGTCTGATACCGCAATCTGAGTATTGCAGGGAGTAATAGTCTCGGATCAACCATTGTCTGATACAGCAATCTGAGTATTGCAGGGAGTAATAGTCTCGGATCAATCATGGTCTGGTACCGCAATCTGAGTATTGCAGGGAGTAATAGTCTCGGATCAATCATGGTCTGATACAGCAATCTGCGTATTGCAGGGACAATAGTCTCGGATCAATCATGGTCTGGTACAGCAATCTGAGTATTGCAGGGACAATAGTCTCGGATCAATCATGGTCTGATACAGCAATCTGAGTATTGCAGGGACTAATAGTCTCGGATCAACCATGGTCTGATACATTAATCTGATTATTGCAGGGAGTAATACTCTGAGTATTGCAGGGATAATAGTCTCGGATCAACCATGGTCTGGTACATCAATCTGAGCATTGCAGGGATAATAGTCTCGGATCAATCATGGTCTGGTACAGCAATCTGAGTATTGCAGGGAGTAATAGTCTCGGATCAATCATGGTCTGGTACCGCAATCTGAGTATTGCAGGGAGTAATAGTCTCGGATCAACCATTGTCTGATACAGCAATCTGAGTATTGCAGGGACTAATAGTCTCGGATCAACCATGGTCTGATACATTAATCTGATTATTGCAGGGAGTAATACTCTGAGTATTGCGGGGATAATAGTCTCGGATCAACCATGGTCT
Organism: Mobula birostris; assembly: GCF_030028105.1. Taxonomy (NCBI): domain Eukaryota; kingdom Metazoa; phylum Chordata; class Chondrichthyes; order Myliobatiformes; family Myliobatidae; genus Mobula; species Mobula birostris. The sequence continues at coordinate 91,572,364 of NC_092378.1, forward strand.
GGTACATCAATCTGAGCATTGCAGGGATAATAGTCTCGGATCAATCATGGTCTGGTACAGCAATCTGAGTATTGCAGGGAGTAATAGTCTCGGATCAATCATGGTCTGGTACCGCAATCTGAGTATTGCAGGGAGTAATAGTCTCGGATCAATCATGGTCTGATACAGCAATCTGCGTATTGCAGGGACAATAGTCTCGGATCAATCATGGTCTGGTACAGCAATCTGAGTATTGCAGGGACAATAGTCTCGGATCAATCATGGTCTGATACAGCAATCTGCGTATTGCTGGGACATTCGTCTCGGATCAATCATGGTCTGATACAGCAATCTGAGTATTGCAGGGAGTAATAATCTGAGTATTGCAGGGATAATAGTCCCGGATCAATCATGGTCTGATACAGCAATCTGAGTATTGCAGGGATAATAGTCTCGGATCAGTCATGGTCTGATACAGCAATCTGAGTATTGCAGGGATAATAGTCTCGGATCAATCATGGTCTGGTACAGCAATCTGAGTATTGCAGGGAGTAATAATCTTAGTATTGCAGGGATAATAGTCTCGGATGAACCATGGTCTGGTACATCAATCTGAGCATTGCAGGGATAATAGTCTCGGATCAATCATGGTCTGGTACAGCAATCTGAGTATTGCAGGGAGTAATAGTCTCGGATCAATCATGGTCTGGTATCGCAATCTGAGTATTGCAGGGAGTAATAGACTCGGATCAATCATGGTCTGATACAGCAATCTGAGTATTGCAGGGAGTAATAGTGTCGGATCAATCATGGTCTGGTACAGCAATCTGAGTATTGCAGTGAGTAATAGTTTCGGATCAAGCATGGTCTGGTACAGCAATCTGAGTATTGCAGGGAGTAATATTCTCAGCTCAATCATGGTCTGGTACAGCAATCTGAGTATTGCAGGGAGTAATAGTCTCGGATCAATCATGGTCTGATGTAGCAATCTGAGTATTGCCGAGAGTAATAGTCTCGGATCAATCTTGGTCTGGTACAGCAATCTGAGTATTGCAGGGAGTAATAATCTGAGTATTGCAGGGATAATAGTCCCGGATCAATCATGGTCTGATACAGCAATCTGAGTATTGTAGGGATAATAGTCTGGGATCAATCATGGTCTGGTACAGCAATCGGAGTATTGCAGGGAGTAATAGTCTGGGATGAATCATGGTCTGGTACAGCAATCTGAGTACTGCAGGGAATAATAGTCTCAGATCAACCCTGGTCTGATACAACAATCTGAGTATTGCAGAGATTACTAGTCTCTGATCAACCATGGTCTGATACAGCAATCTGAGTATTGCAGGGAGTAATAGTCTCGGATCAACCATGGTCTGATACAGCAATCTGAGTATTGCAGAGAGTAATAGTCTCGGATGAACCATGGTGTGATACAGCAATCTGAGTATTGCAGGGAGTAATAGTCTGAGTATTGCAGGGATAATAGTCGCGGATCAATCATGGTCTGGTACAGCAATCTGAGTATTGCAGGGAGTAATAGTCTCGGATCAACCATGGTCTAATACAGCAATCTGAGTATTGCAGGGAGTAATAGTCTCGGATCAACCATGGTCTGATACCGCAATCTGAGTATTGCAGGGAGTAATAGTCTCGGATCAACCATTGTCTGATACAGCAATCTGAGTATTGCAGGGAGTAATATTCTCGGATCAATCATGGTCTGGTACCGCAATCTGAGTATTGCAGGGAGTAATAGTCTCGGATCAATCATGGTCTGATACAGCAATCTGCGTATTGCAGGGACAATAGTCTCGGATCAATCATGGTCTGGTACAGCAATCTGAGTATTGCAGGGACAATAGTCTCGGATCAATCATGGTCTGATACAGCAATCTGAGTATTGCAGGGACTAATAGTCTCGGATCAACCATGGTCTGATACATTAATCTGATTATTGCAGGGAGTAATACTCTGAGTATTGCAGGGATAATAGTCTCGGATCAACCATGGTCTGGTACATCAATCTGAGCATTGCAGGGATAATAGTCTCGGATCAATCATGGTCTGGTACAGCAATCTGAGTATTGCAGGGAGTAATAGTCTCGGATCAATCATGGTCTGGTACCGCAATCTGAGTATTGCAGGGAGTAATAGTCTCGGATCAACCATTGTCTGATACAGCAATCTGAGTATTGCAGGGACTAATAGTCTCGGATCAACCATGGTCTGATACATTAATCTGATTATTGCAGGGAGTAATACTCTGAGTATTGCGGGGATAATAGTCTCGGATCAACCATGGTCTGGTACATCAATCTGAGCATTGCAGGGATAATAGTCTCGGATCAATCATGGTCTGGTACAGCAATCTGAGTATTGCAGGGAGTAATAGTCTCGGATCAATCATGGTCTGGTACCGCAATCTGAGTATTGCAGGGAGTAATAGTCTCGGATCAATCATGGTCTGATACAGCAATCTGCGTATTGCAGGGACAATAGTCTCGGATCAATCATGGTCTGGTACAGCAATCTGAGTATTGCAGGGACAATAGTCTCGGATCAATCATGGTCTGATACAGCAATCTGCGTATTGCTGGGACATTCGTCTCGGATCAATCATGGTCTGATACAGCAATCTGAGTATTGCAGGGAGTAATAATCTGAGTATTGCAGGGATAATAGTCCCGGATCAATCATGGTCTGATACAGCAATCTGAGTATTGCAGGGATAATAGTCTCGGATCAGTCATGGTCTGATACAGCAATCTGAGTATTGCAGGGATAATAGTCTCGGATCAATCATGGTCTGGTACAGCAATCTGAGTATTGCAGGGAGTAATAATCTTAGTATTGCAGGGATAATAGTCTCGGATGAACCATGGTCTGGTACATCAATCTGAGCATTGCAGGGATAATAGTCTCGGATCAATCATGGTCTGGTACAGCAATCTGAGTATTGCAGGGAGTAATAGTCTCGGATCAATCATGGTCTGGTATCGCAATCTGAGTATTGCAGGGAGTAATAGTCTCGGATCAATCATGGTCTGGTACAGCAATCTGAGTATTGCAGGGAGTAATAGTCTGGGATCAATCATGGTCTGATACAGCAATCTGCGTATTGCAGGGACAATAGTCTCGGATCAATCATGGTCTGGTACAGCAATCTGAGTATTGCAGGGATCATAGTCTCGGATCAATCATGGTCTGATACAGCAATCTGCGTATTGCTGGGGCATTCGTCTCGGATCAATCATGGTCTGATACAGCAATCTGAGTATTGCAGGGAGTAATAATCTGAGTATTGCAGGGATAATAGTCCCGGATCAATCTTGGTCTGATACAGCAATCTGAGTATTGCATGGATAATAGTCTCGGATCAATCATGGTCTGATACAGCAATCTGAGTATTGCAGGGATAATAGTCTCGGATCAATCATGGTCTGGTACAGCAATCTGTGTATTGCAGGGAGTAATAATCTTAGTATTGCAGGGATAATAGTCTCGGATCAATCATGGTCTGGTACAGCAATCTGAGCATTGCAGGGATAATAGTCTCGGATTAATCATGGTCTGGTACAGCAATCTGAGCATCGCAGGGAGTAATAGTCTCGGATCAATCATGGTCTGGTACAGCAATCTGAGTATTGCAGGGAGTATTAGTTTCGGATCAATCATGGTCTGGTACAGCAATCTGAGTATTACAGGGAGTAATATTCTCAGATCAATCATGGTCTGGTACAGCAATCTGAGTATTGCAGGTAGTATTAGTCTCGGATCAACCATGGTCTGATACAGCAATCTGAGTATTGCAGAGAGTAATAGTCTCGGATCAATCATGGTCTAGTACAGCAATCTGAGTATTGCAGGGAGTAATAATCTGAGAATTGCAGGGATAATAGTCCCGGATCAATCATGGTCTGATACAGCAATCCGAGTATTGCAGGGATAAGAGTCTCGGATCAATCATGGTCTGATACAGCAATCTGAGTATTGCAGAGAGTAATAGGCTCGGATCAGTCATGGTCTGGTACAGCAATCTGAGTATTGCAGGGAGTAATCGTCTCGGATCAACCATGGTCTGATACAGCAATCTAAGTATTGCAGGGAGTAATAGTCTCGGATGAACCATGATCAGGTACAGCAATCTGAGTATTGCAGCGAGTAATAGTCTCTGATCGACCATGGTCTGATACAGCAATTTGAGTATTGCAGGGAGTAATAGTCTCGGATCAATCATGGTCTGATACAGCAATCTGAGTATTGCAGGGAGTAATAGTCTCGGATTAATCATGGTGTGATACAGCAATCTGAGTATTGCAGGAAGTAATAATCTGAGGATTGCAGGGAGTAATAGTCTCGGATCAATCATGGGGTGGTACAGCAATCTGAGTATTGCAGGGAGTAATAGTCTCGGATCAATCATGGTCTGATACAGCAATCTGAGTATTGCAGGGATAATAGTCCCGGATCAATCATGGTCTGATACAGCAATCTGAGTATTGCAGGGATAATAGTCTCGGATCAATCATGGTCTGATACAGCAATCTCAGTATTGCAGGGATAATAGTCTCGGATAAATCACGGTCTGGTACAGCAATCTGAGTATTGCAGGGAGTAATATTCTCGGATCAATCATGGTCTGGTACAGCAACATGAGTATTGCAGGGATAATAGTCTCGGATCAATCATGGTCTGGTACAGCAATCGGAGTATTGCAGGGAATAATAGTCTCGGATCAATCATGGTCTGGTACAGCAATCTGAGTATTGCATGGAGTAATAATCTGAGTATTGCAGGGATAATACTCTCGGATCAATCATGGTGTGATACAGCAATCTGAGTATTGCAGGGATAATAGTTTCTGATCAATCATGGTCTGGTACAGCAATCTTAGAATTGCAGGGAATAATAGTCTCAGATCAACCATGGTCTGACACAGCAATCTGAGTATTGTAGAGAGTAATAGTCTCGGATCAACCATGGTCTGATACAGCAATCTGAGTATTGCAGGGAGTAATAGTCTCGGATCAACCATGGTCTGATACAGCAATCTGAGTATTGCAGAGAGTAATAGTCTCGGATCAATCATGGTTTGGTACAGCAATCTGAGTGTTGCAGGGAGTAATAGTCTCGGATCAACCATGGTCTGATACAGCAATCTGAGTATTGCAGGGAGTAATAGTCTCGGATGAACCATGATCTGATACAGCAATCTGAGTATTGCAGGGAGTAATAGTCTCGGATCGACCATGGTCTGATACAGCAATTTGAGTATTGCAGGGAGTAATAGTCTCGGATCAATCATGGTCTGATACAGCAATCTGAGTATTGCAGGGATTAATATTCTCAGATCAATAATGGTCTGGTACAGCAACCTGAGTATTGCAGGGAGTAATAGTCTCGGATCAACCATGGTCTGATACAGCAATCTGAGTATTGCAGAGAGTAATAGTCTCGGATCAATCATGGTCTGGTACAGCAATCTGAGTATTTCAGGGAGTAATAGTCTCGGATCAACCATGGTCTGATACAGCAATCTGAGTATTGCAGGGAGTAATAGTCTCGGATCAATCATGGTCTGATACAGCAATCTGAGCATTGCAGAGAGTAATAATCTGAGTATTGCAGGGATAATAGTCCCGGATCAATCATGGTCTGATACAGCAATCTGAGTATTGCAGGGATAATAGTCTCGGATCAATCATGGTCTGATACAGCAATCTGAGTATTGCAGGCGTAATAGTCTCGGATCAATCATGGTCTGGTACAGCAATCTGAGTATTGCAGGGAGTAATAATCAGAGTATTGCAGGGATAATAGTCTCGGATCAATCATGGTCTGGTACAGCAATCTGAGCATTGCAGGGATAATAGTCTCGGATCAATCATGGTCTGGAACAGCAATCTGAGTATTGCAGGGAGTAATAGACTCGGATCAATCATGGTCTGATACAGCAATCTGAGTATTGCAGGGAGTAATAGTGTCGGATCAATCATGGTCTTGTACAGCAATCTGAGTATTGCAGTGAGTAATAGTTTCGGATCAAGCATGGTCTGGTACAGCAATCTGAGTATTGCAGGGAGTAATATTCTCAGCTCAATCATGGTCTGGTACAGCAATCTGAGTATTGCAGGGAGTAATAGTCTAGAATCAATCATGGTCTGATGTAGCAATCTGAGTATTGCAGAGAGTAATAGTCTCGGATCAATCTTGGTCTGGTACAGCAATCTGAGTATTGCAGGGAGTAATAATCTGAGTATTGCAGGGATAATAGTCCCGGATCAATCATGGTCTGATACAGCAATCTGAGTATTGTAGGGATAATAGTCCCGGATCAATCATGGTCTGGTACAGCAATCTGAGTATTGCAGGGATAATAGTCTGGGATCAATCATGGTCTGGTACAGCAATCGGAGTATTGCAGGGAGTAATAGTCTGGGATGAATCATGGTCTGGTTCAGCAATCTGAGTATTGCAGGGAATAATAGTCTCAGATCAACCCTGGTCTGATACAACAATCTGAGTATTGAAGAGATTAATAGTCTCTGATCAACCATGGTCTGATACAGCAATCTGAGTATTGCAGGGAGTAATAGTCTCGGATAAACCATGGTCTGATACAGCAATCTGAGTAATGCAGAGAGTAATAGTCTCGGATGAACCATGGTGTGATACAGCAATCTGAGTATTGTAGGGAGTAATAGTCTCGGATCAACCATGGTCTGATACATTAATCTGATTATTGCAGGGAGTAATACTCTGAGTATTGCAGGGATAATAGTCTCGGATCAACCATGGTCTGGTACATCAATCTGAGCATTGCAGGGATAATAGTCTCGGATCAATCATGGTCTGGTACAGCAATCTGAGTATTGCAGGGAGTAATAGTCTCGGATCAATCATGGTCTGGTACCGCAATCTGAGTATTGCAGGGAGTAATATTCTCGGATCAATCATGGTCTGGTACAGCAATCTGAGTATTGCAGGGAGTAATAGTCTCGGATCAATCATGGTCTGATACAGCAATCTGCGTATTGCAGGGACAATAGTCTCGGATCAATCATGGTCTGGTACAGCAATCTGAGTATTGCAGGGATAATAGTCTCGGATCAATCATGGTCTGATACAGCAATCTGCGTATTGCTGGGACATTCGTCTCGGATCAATCATGGTCTGATACAGCAATCTGAGTATTGCAGGGAGTAATAATCTGAGTATTGCAGGGATAATAGTCCCCGATCAATCATGGTCTGATACAGCAATCTGAGTATTGCAGGGATAATAGTCTCGGATCAATCATGGTCTGATACAGCAATCTGAGTATTGCAGGGATAATAGTCTCGGATCAATCATGATCTGGTACAGCAATCTGAGTATTGCATGGAGTAATAATCTGAGTATTGCAGGGATAATACTCTCGGATCAATCATGGTGTGATACAGCAATCTGAGTATTGCAGGGAATAATAGTCTCAGATCAACCATGGTCTGACACAGCAATCTGAGTATTGTAGAGAGTAATAGTCTCGGATCAACCATGGTCTGATACAGCAATCTGAGTATTGCAGGGAGTAATAGTCTCGGATCAACCATGGTCTGATACAGCAATCTGAGTATTGCAGAGAGTAATAGTCTCGGATCAATCATGGTTTGGTACAGCAATCTGAGTATTGCATGGAGTAATAATCTGAGTATTGCAGGGATAATACTCTCGGATCAATCATGGTGTGATACAGCAATCTGAGTATTGCAGGGATAATAGTTTCTGATCAATCATGGTCTGGTACAGCAATCTTAGAATTGCAGGGAATAATAGTCTCAGATCAACCATGGTCTGACACAGCAATCTGAGTATTGTAGAGAGTAATAGTCTCGGATCAACCATGGTCTGATACAGCAATCTGAGTATTGCAGGGAGTAATAGTCTCGGATCAACCATGGTCTGATACAGCAATCTGAGTATTGCAGAGAGTAATAGTCTCGGATCAATCATGGTTTGGTACAGCAATCTGAGTGTTGCAGGGAGTAATAGTCTCGGATCAACCATGGTCTGATACAGCAATCTGAGTATTGCAGGGAGTAATAGTCTCGGATCAACCATGGTCTGATACATTAATCTGATTATTGCAGGGAGTAATACTCTGAGTATTGCAGGGATAATAGTCTCGGATCAACCATGGTCTGGTACATCAATCTGAGCATTGCAGGGATAATAGTCTCGGATCAATCATGGTCTGGTACAGCAATCTGAGTATTGCAGGGAGTAATAGTCTCGGATCAATCATGGTCTGGTACCGCAATCTGAGTATTGCAGGGAGTAATAGTCTCGGATCAATCATGGTCTGATACAGCAATCTGCGTATTGCAGGGACAATAGTCTCGGATCAATCATGGTCTGGTACAGCAATCTGAGTATTGCAGGGACAATAGTCTCGGATCAATCATGGTCTGATACAGCAATCTGCGTATTGCTGGGACATTCGTCTCGGATCAATCATGGTCTGATACAGCAATCTGAGTATTGCAGGGAGTAATAATCTGAGTATTGCAGGGATAATAGTCCCGGATCAATCATGGTCTGATACAGCAATCTGAGTATTGCAGGGATAATAGTCTCGGATCAATCATGGTCTGATACAGCAATCTGAGTATTGCAGGGATAATAGTCTCGGATCAATCATGGTCTGGTACAGCAATCTGAGTATTGCAGGGAGTAATAATCTTAGTATTGCAGGGATAATAGTCTCGGATGAACCATGGTCTGGTACATCAATCTGAGCATTGCAGGGATAATAGTCTCGGATCAATCATGGTCTGGTACAGCAATCTGAGTATTGCAGGGAGTAATAGTCTCGGATCAATCATGGTCTGGTATCGCAATCTGAGTATTGCAGGGAGTAATAGTCTCGGATCAATCATGGTCTGGTACAGCAATCTGAGTATTGCAGGGAGTAATAGTCTCGGATCAATCATGGTCTGATACAGCAATCTGCGTATTGCAGGGACAATAGTCTCGGATCAATCATGGTCTGGTACAGCAATCTGAGTATTGCAGGGATCATAGTCTCGGATCAATCATGGTCTGATACAGCAATCTGCGTATTGCTGGGGCATTCGTCTCGGATCAATCATGGTCTGATACAGCAATCTGAGTATTGCAGGGAGTAATAATCTGAGTATTGCAGGGATAATAGTCCCGGATCAATCATGGTCTGATACAGCAATCTGAGTATTGCATGGATAATAGTCTCGGATCAATCATGGTCTGATACAGCAATCTGAGTATTGCAGGGATAATAGTCTCGGATCAATCATGGTCTGGTACAGCAATCTGTGTATTGCAGGGAGTAATAATCTTAGTATTGCAGGGATAATAGTCTCGGATCAATCATGGTCTGGTACAGCAATCTGAGCATTGCAGGGATAATAGTCTCGGATTAATCATGGTCTGGTACAGCAATCTGAGCATCGCAGGGAGTAATAGTCTCGGATCAATCATGGTCTGGTACAGCAATCTGAGTATTGCAGGGAGTATTAGTTTCGGATCAATCATGGTCTGGTACAGCAATCTGAGTATTACAGGGAGTAATATTCTCAGATCAATCATGGTCTGGTACAGCAATCTGAGTATTGCAGGTAGTATTAGTCTCGGATCAACCATGGTCTGATACAGCAATCTGAGTATTGCAGAGAGTAATAGTCTCGGATCAATCATGGTCTAGTACAGCAATCTGAGTATTTCAGGTAGTAATAATCTGAGAATTGCAGGGATAATAGTCCCGGATCAATCATGGTCTGATACAGCAATCCGAGTATTGCAGGGATAAGGGTCTCGGATCAATCATGGTCTGATACAGCAATCTGAGTATTGCAGAGAGTAATAGGCTCGGATCAGTCATGGTCTGGTACAGCAATCTGAGTATTGCAGGGAGTAATCGTCTCGGATCAACCATGGTCTGATACAGCAATCTAAGTATTGCAGGGAGTAATAGTCTCGGATGAACCATGATCAGGTACAGCAATCTGAGTATTGCAGCGAGTAATAGTCTCTGATCGACCATGGTCTGATACAGCAATTTGAGTATTGCAGGGAGTAATAGTCTCGGATCAATCATGGTCTGATACAGCAATCTGAGTATTGCAGGGAGTAATAGTCTCGGATTAATCATGGTGTGATACAGCAATCTGAGTATTGCAGGAAGTAATAATCTGAGGATTGCAGGGAGTAATAGTCTCGGATCAATCATGGGGTGGTACAGCAATCTGAGTATTGCAGGGAGTAATAGTCTCGGATCAATCATGGTCTGATACAGCAATCTGAGTATTGCAGGGATAATAGTCCCGGATCAATCATGGTCTGATACAGCAATCTGAGTATTGCAGGGATAATAGTCTCGGATCAATCATGGTCTGATACAGCAATCTCAGTATTGCAGGGATAATAGTCTCGGATAAATCACGGTCTGGTACAGCAATCTGAGTATTGCAGGGAGTAATATTCTCGGATCAATCATGGTCTGGTACAGCAACATGAGTATTGCAGGGATAATAGTCTCGGATCAATCATGGTCTGGTACAGCAATCGGAGTATTGCAGGGAATAATAGTCTCGGATCAATCATGGTCTGGTACAGCAATCTGAGTATTGCATGGAGTAATAATCTGAGTATTGCAGGGATAATACTCTCGGATCAATCATGGTGTGATACAGCAATCTGAGTATTGCAGGGATAATAGTTTCTGATCAATCATGGTCTGGTACAGCAATCTTAGAATTGCAGGGAATAATAGTCTCAGATCAACCATGGTCTGACACAGCAATCTGAGTATTGTAGAGAGTAATAGTCTCGGATCAACCATGGTCTGATACAGCAATCTGAGTATTGCAGGGAGTAATAGTCTCGGATCAACCATGGTCTGATACAGCAATCTGAGTATTGCAGAGAGTAATAGTCTCGGATCAATCATGGTTTGGTACAGCAATCTGAGTGTTGCAGGGAGTAATAGTCTCGGATCAACCATGGTCTGATACAGCAATCTGAGTATTGCAGGGAGTAATAGTCTCGGATGAACCATGATCTGATACAGCAATCTGAGTATTGCAGGGAGTAATAGTCTCGGATCGACCATGGTCTGATACAGCAATTTGAGTATTGCAGGGAGTAATAGTCTCGGATCAATCATGGTCTGATACAGCAATCTGAGTATTGCAGGGATTAATATTCTCAGATCAATAATGGTCTGGTACAGCAACCTGAGTATTGCAGGGAGTAATAGTCTCGGATCAATCATGATCTGGTACAGCAATCTGAGTATTGCATGGAGTAATAATCTGAGTATTGCAGGATAATACTCTCGGATCAATCATGGTGTGATACAGCAATCTGAGTATTGCAGGGATAATAGTTTCTGATCAATCATGGTCTGGTACAGCAATCTTAGAATTGCAGGGAATAATAGTCTCAGATCAACCATGGTCTGACACAGCAATCTGAGTATTGTAGAGAGTAATAGTCTCGGATCAACCATGGTCTGATACAGCAATCTGAGTATTGCAGGGAGTAATAGTCTCGGATCAACCATGGTCTGATACAGCAATCTGAGTATTGCAGAGAGTAATAGTCTCGGATCAATCATGGTTTTGTACAGCAATCTGAGTATTGCATGGAGTAATAATCTGAGTATTGCAGGGATAATACTCTCGGATCAATCATGGTGTGATACAGCAATCTGAGTATTGCAGGGATAATAGTTTCTGATCAATCATGGTCTGGTACAGCAATCTTAGAATTGCAGGGAATAATAGTCTCAGATCAACCATGGTCTGACACAGCAATCTGAGTATTGTAGAGAGTAATAGTCTCGGATCAACCATGGTCTGATACAGCAATCTGAGTATTGCAGGGAGTAATAGTCTCGGATCAACCATGGTCTGATACAGCAATCTGAGTATTGCAGAGAGTAATAGTCTCGGATCAATCATGGTTTGGTACAGCAATCTGAGTGTTGCAGGGAGTAATAGTAATAGTCTCGGATCAACCATGGTCTGATACATTAATCTGATTATTGCAGGGGAGTAATACTCTGAGTATTGCAGGGATAATAGTCTCGGATCAACCATGGTCTGGTACATCAAATCTGAGCATTGCAGGGATAATAGTCTCGGATCAATCATGGTCTGGTACAGCAATCTGAGTATTGCAGGGAGTAATAGTCTCGGATCAATCATGGTCTGGTACCGCAATCTGAGTATTGCAGGGAGTAATAGTCTCGGATCAATCATGGTCTGATACAGCAATCTGCGTATTGCAGGGACAATAGTCCTCGGATCAATCATGGTCTGGTACAGCAATCTGAGTATTGCAGGGACAATAGTCTCGGATCAATCATGGTCTGATACAGCAATCTGCGTAATTGCTGGGACATTCGTCTCGGATCAATCATGGTCTGATACAGCAATCTGAGTATTGCAGGGGAGTAATAATCTGAGTATTGCAGGGATAATAGTCCCGGATCAATCATGGTCTGATACAGCAATCTGAGTATTGCAGGGATAATAGTCTCGGATCAATCATGGTCTGATACAGCAATCTGAGTATTGCAGGGTAAATAGTCTCGGATCAATCATGGTCTGGTACAGCAATCTGAGTATTGCAGGGAGTAATAATACTTAGTATTGCAGGGATAATAGTCTCGGATGAACCATGGGTCTGGTACATCAATCTGAGCATTGCAGGGATAATAGTCTCGGATCAATCATGGTTCTGGTACAGCAATCTGAGTATTGCAGGGAGTAATAGTCTCGGATCAATCATGGTCTGGCTATCGCAATCTGAGTATTGCAGGGAGTAATAGTCTCGGATCAATCATGGTCTGGTACAGCAATCTGAGTATTGCAGGGAGTAATAGTCTCGGATCAATCATGGTCTGATACAGCAATCTGCGTAGTGCAGGGACAATAGTCTCGGATCAATCATGGTCTGGTACAGCAATCTGAGTATTGCAGGGATCATAGTCTCGGATCAATCATCGGTCTGATACAGCAATCTGCGTATTGCTGGGGCATTCGTCTCGGATCAATCATGGTCTGATACAGCAATCTGAGTATTGCATGGGAGTAATAATCTGAGTATTGCAGGGATAATAGTCCCGGATCAATCATGGTCCTGATACAGCAATCTGAGTATTGCATGGATAATAGTCTCGGATCAATCATGGTCTGGATACAGCAATCTGAGTATTGCAGGGATAATAGTCTCGGATCAATCATGGTCTGGTACAGCAATCTGTGTATTGCAGGGAGTAATAATCTTAGTATTGCAGGGATAATAGTCCTCGGATCAATCATGGTCTGGTACAGCAATCTGAGCATTGCAGGGATAATAGTCTCGGATTAATCATGGTCTCGGTACAGCAATCTGAGCATCGCAGGGAGTAATAGTCTCGGATCAATCATGGTCTGGTACAGCAATCTGAGTATTGCAGGGAGTATTAGTTTCGGATCAATCATGGTCTGGTACAGCAATCTGAGTATTACAGGGAGTACTTTTCTCAGATCAATCATGGTCTGGTACAGCAATCTGAGTATTGCAGGTAGTATTAGTCTCGGATCAACCATGGTCTGATACAGCAATCTGAGTATTGCAGAGAGTAATAGTCTCGGATCAATCATGGTCTAGTACAGCAATCTGAGTATTGCAGGGAGTAATAATCTGAGAATTGCAGGGATAATAGTCCCGGATCAATCTTGTCTGATACAGCAATCCGAGTATTGCAGGGATAAGGGTCTCGGATCAATCATGGTCTGATACAGCAATCTGAGTATTGCAGAGAGTAATAGGCTCGGATCAGTCTTGGTCCTGGTACAAGCAATCTGAGTATTGCAGGGAGTAATCGTCTCGAGGAATCAACCATGGTCTGATACAGCAATCTAAGTATTGCAGGGAGTAATAGTCTCGGATGAACCTTGATCAGGTACAGCAATCTGAGTATTGCAGCGAGTAATAGTCTCTGATCGACCATGGTCTGATACAGCATTTTTGAGTATTGCAGGGAGTAATAGTCTCGGATCAATCATGGTCTGATACAGCAATCTGAGTATTGCAGGGAGTAATAGTCTCGGATTAAATCATGGTGTGATACAGCAATCTGAGTATTGCAGGAAGTATTAATCTGAGGATTGCAGGGAGTAATAGTCTCGGATCAATCATGGGGTGGCTACAGCAATCTGAGTATTGCAGGGAGTAATAGTCTCGGATCAATCATGGTCTGATACAGCAATCTGAGTATTGCAGGGATAATAGTCCCGGATCAATCATGGTCTCGGATACAGCAATCTGAGTATTGCAGGGGATAATAGTCTCGGATCAATCACGGTCTGGTACAGCAATCTGAGTATTGCAGGGAGTAATATTCTCGGATCAATCATGGTCTGGTACAGCAACATGAGTATTGCAGGGATAATAGTCTCGGATCAATCATGGTCTGGTACAGCAATCGGAGTATTGCAGGGAATAATAGTCTCGGATCAATCATGGTCTGGTACAGCAATCTGAGTATTGCATGGAGTAATAATCTGAGTATTGCAGGGATAAATACTCTCGGATCAATCATGGTGTGATACAGCAATCTGAGTATTGCAGGGATAATAGTTTCTGATCAATCATGGTCTGGTACAGTCAATCTTAGAATTGCAGGGAATAATAGTCTCAGATCAACCATGGTCTGACACACGCAATCTGAGTATTGTAGAGAGTAATAGTCTCGGATCAACCATGGTCTGATACAGCAATCTGAGTATTGCAGGGAGTAATAGTCTCGGATCACCATGGGTCTGATACAGCAATCTGAGTATTGCAGAGAGTAATAGTCTCGGATCAATCATGGTTTGGTACAGCAATCTGAGTGTTTGCAGGGAGTAATAGTCTCGGATCAACCATGGTCTGATACAGCAATCTGAGTATTGCAGGGGAGTAATAGTCTCAGGATGAACCATGATCTGATACAGCAATCTGAGTATTGCAGGGAGTAATAGTCTCGGATCGACCATGGTCTGATACAGCAATTTGAGTATTGCAGGGAGTAATAGTCTCGGATCAATCATGGTCTGATACAGCAATCTGAGTATTGCAGGGATTAATATTCTCAGATCAATAGATGGTCTGGTACAGCAACCTGAGTATTGCAGGGAGTAATAGTCTCGGATCAACATGGTCTGATACAGCAATCTGAGTATTGCAGAGAGTAATAGTCTCGGATCAATCATGGTCTGGTACAGCAATCTGAGTATTTCAGGGAGTAATAGTCTCGGATCAACCATGGTCTGATACAGCAATCTGAGTATGCAGGGAGTAATAGTCTCGGATCAATCATGGTCTGATACAGCAATCTGAGCATTGCAGAGAGTAATAATCTGAGTATTGCAGGGATAATAGTCCCGGATCATCAATCATGGTCTGATACAGCAATCTGAGTATTGCAGGGATAATAGTCTCGGATCAATCATGGTCTGATACAGCAATCTGAGTATTGCAGGCGTAATAGTCTCGGATCAATCATGGTCTGGTACAGCAATCTGAGTATTGCAGGGAGTAATAATCAGAGTATTGCAGGGATAATAGTCTCGGATCAATCATGGTCTGGTACAGCAATCTGAGCATTGCAGGGATAATAGTCTCGGATCAATCATGGTCTGGAACAGCAATCTGAGTATTGCAGGGAGTAATAGACTCGGATCAATCATGGTCTGATACAGCAATCTGAGTATTGCAGGGAGTAATAGTGTCGGATCAATCATGGTCTTGTACAGCAATCTGAGTATTGCAGTGAGTAATAGTTTCGGATCAAGCATGGTCTGGTACAGCAATCTGAGTATTGCAGGGAGTAATATTCTCAGCTCAATCATGGTCTGGTACAGCAATCTGAGTATTGCAGGGAGTAATAGTCTAGAATCAATCATGGTCTGATGTAGCAATCTGAGTATTGCAGAGAGTAATAGTCTCGGATCAATCTTGGTCTGGTACAGCAATCTGAGTATTGCAGGGAGTAATAATCTGAGTATTGCAGGGATAATAGTCCCGGATCAATCATGGTCTGATACAGCAATCTGAGTATTGTAGGGATAATAGTCCCGGATCAATCATGGTCTGGTACAGCAATCTGAGTATTGCAGTGATAATAGTCTGGGATCAATCATGGTCTGGTACAGCAATCGGAGTATTGCAGGGAGTAATAGTCTGGGATGAATCATGGTCTGGTTCAGCAATCTGAGTATTGCAGGGAATAATGGTCTCAGATCAACCCTGGTCTGATACAACAATCTGAGTATTGAAGAGATTAATAGTCTCTGATCAACCATGGTCTGATACAGCAATCTGAGTATTGCAGGGAGTAATAGTCTCGGATAAACCATGGTCTGATACAGCAATCTGAGTATTGCAGAGAGTAATAGTCTCGGATGAACCATGGTGTGATACAGCAATCTGAGTATTGTAGGGAGTAATAGTCTCGGATCAACCATGGTCTGATACATTAATCTGATTATTGCAGGGAGTAATACTCTGAGTATTGCAGGGATAATAGTCTCGGATCAACCATGGTCTGGTACATCAATCTGAGCATTGCAGGGATAATAGTCTCGGATCAATCATGGTCTGGTACAGCAATCTGAGTATTGCAGGGAGTAATAGTCTCGGATCAATCATGGTCTGGTACCGCAATCTGAGTATTGCAGGGAGTAATATTCTCGGATCAATCATGGTCTGGTACAGCAATCTGAGTATTGCAGGGAGTAATAGTCTCGGATAAATCATGGTCTGATACAGCAATCTGCGTATTGCAGGGACAATAGTCTCGGATCAATCATGGTCTGGTACAGCAATCTGAGTATTGCAGGGATAATAGTCTCGGATCAATCATGGTCTGATACAGCAATCTGCGTATTGCTGGGACATTCGTCTCGGATCAATCATGGTCTGATACAGCAATCTGAGTATTGCAGGGAGTAATAATCTGAGTATTGCAGGGATAATAGTCCCCGATCAATCATGGTCTGATACAGCAATCTGAGTATTGCAGGGATAATAGTCTCGGATCAATCATGGTCTGATACAGCAATCTGAGTATTGCAGGGATAATAGTCTCGGATCAATCATGGTCTGGTACAGCAATCTGAGAATTGCATGGAGTAATAATCTGAGTATTGCAGGGATAATACTCTCGGATCAATCATGGTGTGATACAGCAATCTGAGTATTGCAGGGATAATAGTTTCTGATCAATCATGGTCTGGTACAGCAATCTTAGAATTGCAGGGAATAATAGTCTCAGATCAACCATGGTCTGACACAGCAATCTGAGTATTGTAGAGAGTAATAGTCTCGGATCAACCATGGTCTGATACAGCAATCTGAGTATTGCAGGGAGTAATAGTCTCGGATCAACCATGGTCTGATACAGCAATCTGAGTATTGCAGAGAGTAATAGTCTCGGATCAATCATGGTTTGGTACAGCAATCTGAGTATTGCATGGAGTAATAATCTGAGTATTGCAGGGATAATACTCTCGGATCAATCATGGTGTGATACAGCAATCTGAGTATTGCAGGGATAATAGTTTCTGATCAATCATGGTCTGGTACAGCAATCTTAGAATTGCAGGGAATAATAGTCTCAGATCAACCATGGTCTGACACAGCAATCTGAGTATTGTAGAGAGTAATAGTCTCGGATCAACCATGGTCTGATACAGCAATCTGAGTATTGCAGGGAGTAATAGTCTCGGATCAACCATGGTCTGATACAGCAATCTGAGTATTGCAGAGAGTAATAGTCTCGGATCAATCATGGTTTGGTACAGCAATCTGAGTGTTGCAGGGAGTAATAGTCTCGGATCAACCATGGTCTGATACAGCAATCTGAGTATTGCAGGGAGTAATAGTCTCGGATGAACCATGATCTGATACAGCAATCTGAGTATTGCAGGGAGTAATAGTCTCGGATCGACCATAGTCTGATACAGCAATTTGAGTATTGCAGGGAGTAATAGTCTCGGATCAATCATGGTCTGATACAGCAATCTGAGTATTGCAGGGATTAATATTCTCATTTCAATAATGGTCTGGTACAGCAACCTGAGTATTGCAGGGAGTAATAGTCTCGGATCAACCATGGTCTGATACAGCAATCTGAGTATTGCAGAGAGTAATAGTCTCGGATCAATCATGGTCTGGTACAGCAATCTGAGTATTTCAGGGAGTAATAGTCTCGGATCAACCATGGTCTGATACAGCAATCTGAGTATTGCAGGGAGTAATAGTCTCGGATCAATCATGGTCTGATACAGCAATCTGAGCATTGCAGAGAGTAATAATCTGAGTATTGCAGGGATAATAGTCCCGGATCAATCATGGTCTGATACAGCAATCTGAGTATTGCAGGGATAATAGTCTCGGATCAATCATGGTCTGATACAGCAATCTGAGTATTGCAGGCATAATAGTCTCGGATCAATCATGGTCTGGTACAGCAATCTGAGTATTGCAGGGAGTAATAATCAGAGTATTGCAGGGATAATAGTCTCGGATCAATCATGGTCTGGTACAGCAATCTGAGCATTGCAGGGAGTAATAGTCTAGAATCAATCATGGTCTGATGTAGCAATCTGAGTATTGCAGAGAGTAATAGTCTCGGATCAATCTTGGTCTGGTACAGCAATCTGAGTATTGCAGGGAGTAATAATCTGAGTATTGCAGGGATAATAGTCCCGGATCAATCATGGTCTGATACAGCAATCTGAGTATTGTAGGGATAATAGTCCCGGATCAATCATGGTCTGGTACAGCAATCTGAGTATTGCAGGGATAATAGTCTGGGATCAATCATGGTCTGGTACAGCAATCGGAGTATTGCAGGGAGTATTAGTCTGGGATGAATCATGGTCTGGTACAGCAATCTGAGTATTGCAGGGAATAATAGTCTCAGATCAACCCTGGTCTGATACAACAATCTGAGTATTGAAGAGATTAATAGTCTCTGATCAACCATGGTCTGATACAGCAATCTGAGTATTGCAGAGAGTAATAGTCTCGGATGAACCATGGTGTGATACAGCAATCTGAGTATTGCAGGGAGTAATAGACTCGGATCGACCATGGTCTGATACAGCAATTTGAGTATTGCAGGGAGTAATAGTCTCGGATCAACCATGGTCTGATACAGCAATCTGAGTATTGCAGGGAGTAATAGTCTCGGATCAACCATTGTCTGATACAGCAATCTGAGTATTGTAGGGAGTAATAGTCTCGGATCAACCATGGTCTGATACATTAATCTGATTATTGCAGGGAGTAATACTCTGAGTATTGCAGGGATAATAGTCTCGGATCAACCATGGTCTGGTACATCAATCTGAGCATTGCAGGGATAATAGTCTCGGATCAATCATGGTCTGGTACAGCAATCTGAGTATTGCAGGGAGTAATAGTCTCGGATCAATCATGGTCTGGTACCGCAATCTGAGTATTGCAGGGAGTAATATTCTCGGATCAATCATGGTCTGGTACAGCAATCTGAGTATTGCAGGGAGTAATAGTCTCGGATCAATCATGGTCTGATACAGCAATCTGCGTATTGCAGGGACAATAGTCTCGGATCAATCATGGTCTGATACAGCAATCTGCGTATTGCTGGGACATTCGTCTCGGATCAATCATGGTCTGATACAGCAATCTGAGTATTGCAGGGAGTAATAATCTGAGTATTGCAGGGATAATAGTCCCCGATCAATCATGGTCTGATACAGCAATCTGAGTATTGCAGGGATAAGAGTCTCGGATTAATCATGGTCTGGTACAGCAATCTGAGCATTGCAGGGAGTAATAGTCTCGGATCAATCATGGTCTGGTACAGCAATCTGAGTATTGCAGGGAGTATTAGTTTCGGATCAATCATGGTCTGGTACAGCAATCTGAGTATTGCAGGGAGTAATATTCTCAGATCAATCATGGTCTGGTACAGCAATCTGAGTATTGCAGGTAGTAATAGTCTCGGATCAACCATGGTCTGATACAGCAATCTGAGTATTGCAGAGAGTAATAGTCTCGGATCAATCATGGTCTAGTACAGCAATCTGAGTATTGCAGGGAGTAATCGTCTCGGATCAACCATGGTCTGATACAGCAATCTGCGTATTGCTGGGACATTCGTCTCGGATCAATCATGGTCTGATACAGCAATCTGAGTATTGCAGGGAGTAATAATCTGAGTATTGCAGGGATAATAGTCCCGGATCAATCATGGTCTGATACAGCAATCTGAGTATTGCAGGGATAATAGTCTCGGATCAATCATGGTCTGATACAGCAATCTGAGTATTGCAGGGATAATAGTCTCGGATCAATCATGGTCTGGTACAGCAATCTGAGTATTGCAGGGAGTAATATTCTCGGATCAATCATGGTCTGGTACAGCAACATGAGTATTGCAGGGATAATAGTCTCGGATCAATCATGGTCTGGTACAGCAATCGGAGTATTGCAGGGAATAATAGTCTCGGATCAATCATGGTCTGGTACAGCAATCTGAGTATTGCATGGAGTAATAATCTGAGTATTGCAGGGATAATACTCTCGGATCAATCATGGTGTGATACAGCAATCTGAGTATTGCAGGGATAATAGTTTCTCATCAATCATGGTCTGGTACAGCAATCTTAGAATTGCAGGGAATAATAGTCTCAGATCAACCATGGTCTGACACAGCAATCTGAGTATTGTAGAGAGTAATAGTCTCGGATCAACCATGGTCTGATACAGCAATCTGAGTATTGCAGGGAGTAATAGTCTCGGAGCAACCATGGTCTGATACAGCAATCTGAGTATTGCAGAGAGTAATAGTCTCGGATCAATCATGGTTTGGTACAGCAATCTGAGTGTTGCAGGGAGTAATAGTCTCGGATCAACCATGGTCTGATACAGCAATCTGAGTATTGCAGGGAGTAATAGTCTCGGATGAACCATGATCTGATACAGCAATCTGAGTATTGCAGGGAGTAATAGTCTCGGATCGACCATTGTCTGATACAGCAATTTGAGTATTGCAGGGAGTAATAGTCTCGGATCAATCATGGTCTGATACAGCAATCTGAGCATTGCAGGGATTAATATTCTCAGATCAATAATGGTCTGGTACAGCAACCTGAGTATTGCAGGGAGTAATAGTCTCGGATCAACCATGGTCTGATACAGCAATCTGAGTATTGCAGGGATAATAGTCTCGGATCAATCATGGTCTGATACAGCAATCTGAGTATTGCAGGCATAATAGTCTCGGATCAATCATGGTCTGGTACAGCAATCTGAGTATTGCAGGGAGTAATAATCAGAGTATTGCAGGGATAATAGTCTCGGATCAATCATGGTCTGGTACAGCAATCTGAGCATTGCAGGGATAATAGTCTCGGATCAATCATGGTCTGGAACAGCAATCTGAGTATTGCAGGGAGTAATAGACTCGGATCAATCATGGTCTGATACAGCAATCTGAGTATTGCAGGGAGTAATAGTGTCGGATCAAGCATGGTCTGGTACAGCAATCTGAGTATTGCAGGGAGTAATATTCTCAGCTCAATCATGGTCTGGTACAGCAATCTGAGTATTGCAGGGAGTAATAGTCTAGAATCAATCATGGTCTGATGTAGCAATCTGAGTATTGCAGAGAGTAATAGTCTCGGATCAATCTTGGTCTGGTACAGCAATCTGAGTATTGCAGGGAGTAATAATCTGAGTATTGCAGGGATAATAGTCCCGGATCAATCATGGTCTGATACAGCAATCTGAGTATTGTAGGGATAATAGTCCCGGATCAATCATGGTCTGGTACAGCAATCTGAGTATTGCAGGGATAATAGTCTGGGATCAATCATGGTCTGGTACAGCAATCGGAGTATTGCAGGGAGTAATAGTCTGGGATGAATCATGGTCTGGTACAGCAATCTGAGTATTGCAGGGAATAATAGTCTCAGATCAACCCTGGTCTGATACAACAATCTGAGTATTGAAGAGATTAATAGTCTCTGATCAACCATGGTCTGATACAGCAATCTGAGTATTGCAGGGAGTAATAGTCTCGGATAAACCATGGTCTGATACAGCAATCTGAGTATTGCAGAGAGTAATAGTCTCGGATGAACCATGGTGTGATACAGCAATCTGAGTATTGCAGGGAGTAATAGACTCGGATCGACCATGGTCTGATACAGCAATTTGAGTATTGCAGGGAGTAATAGGCTCGGATCAATCATGGTCTGGTACAGCAACATGAGTATTGCAGGGATAATAGTCTCGGATCAATCATGGTCTGGTACAGCAATCGGAGTATTGCAGGGAATAATAGTCTCGGATCAATCATGGTCTGGTACAGCAATCTGAGTATTGCATGGAGTAATAATCTGAGTATTGCAGGGATAATACTCTCGGATCAATCATGGTGTGATACAGCAATCTGAGTATTGCAGGGATAATAGTTTCTGATCAATCATGGTCTGGTACAGCAATCTTAGAATTGCAGGGAATAATAGTCTCAGATCAACCATGGTCTGATACAGCAATCTGAGTATTGCAGGGAGTAATAGTCTCGGATCAACCATGGTCTGATACAGCAATCTGAGTATTGCAGAGAGTAATAGTCTCGGATCAATCATGGTTTGGTACAGCAATCTGAGTGTTGCAGGGAGTAATAGTCTCGGATCAACCATGGTCTGATACAGCAATCTGAGTATTGCAGGGAGTAATAGTCTCGGATGAACCATGATCTGATACAGCAATCTGAGTATTGCAGGGAGTAATAGTCTCGGATCGACCATGGTCTGATACAGCAATTTGAGTATTGCAGGGAGTAATAGTCTCGGATCAATCATGGTCTGATACAGCAATCTGAGTATTGCAGGGATTAATATTCTCAGATCAATAATGGTCTGGTACAGCAACCTGAGTATTGCAGGGAGTAATAGTCTCGGATCAACCATGGTCTGATACAGCAATCTGAGTATTGCAGAGAGTAATAGTCTCGGATCAACCATGGTCTGATACAGCAATCTGAGTATTGCAGGGAGTAATAGTCTCGGATCAACCATGGTCTGATACAGCAATCTGAGTATTGCAGAGAGTAATAGTCTCGGATCAATCATGGTTTGGTACAGCAATCTGAGTGTTGCAGGGAGTAATAGTCTCGGATCAACCATGGTCTGATACAGCAATCTGAGTATTGCAGGGAGTAATAGTCTCGGATGAACCATGATCTGATACAGCAATCTGAGTATTGCAGGGAGTAATAGTCTCGGATCGACCATGGTCTGATACAGCAATTTGAGTATTGCAGGGAGTAATAGTCTCGGATCAATCATGGTCTGATACAGCAATCTGAGTATTGCAGGGATTAATATTCTCAGATCAATAATGGTCTGGTACAGCAACCTGAGTATTGCAGGGAGTAATAGTCTCGGATCAACCATGGTCTGATACAGCAATCTGAGTATTGCAGAGAGTAATAGTCTCGGATCAATCATGGTCTGGTACAGCAATCTGAGTATTTCAGGGAGTAATAGTCTCGGATCAACCATGGTCTGGTACAGCAATCTTAGTATTGCAGGGAGTAATAGTCTCGGATCAATCATGGTCTGATACAGCAATCTGAGCATTGCAGAGAGTAATAATCTGAGTATTGCAGGGATAATAGTCCCGGATCAATCATGGTCTGATACAGCAATCTGAGTATTGCAGGGATAATAGTCTCGGATCAATCATGGTCTGATACAGCAATCTGAGTATTGCAGGCGTAATAGTCTCGGATCAATCATGGTCTGGTACAGCAATCTGAGTATTGCAGGGAGTAATAATCAGAGTATTGCAGGGATAATAGTCTCGGATCAATCATGGTCTGGTACAGCAATCTGAGCATTGCAGGGATAATAGTCTCGGATCAATCATGGTCTGGAACAGCAATCTGAGTATTGCAGGGAGTAATAGACTCGGATCAATCATGGTCTGATACAGCAATCTGAGTATTGCAGGGAGTAATAGTGTCGGATCAATCATGGTCTTGTACAGCAATCTGAGTATTGCAGTGAGTAATAGTTTCGGATCAAGCATGGTCTGGTACAGCAATCTGAGTATTGCAGGGAGTAATATTCTCAGCTCAATCATGGTCTGGTACAGCAATCTGAGTATTGCAGGGAGTAATAGTCTAGAATCAATCATGGTCTGATGTAGCAATCTGAGTATTGCAGAGAGTAATAGTCTCGGATCAATCTTGGTCTGGTACAGCAATCTGAGTATTGCAGGGAGTAATAATCTGAGTATTGCAGGGATAATAGTCCCGGATCAATCATGGTCTGATACAGCAATCTGAGTATTGTAGGGATAATAGTCCCGGATCAATCATGGTCTGGTACAGCAATCTGAGTATTGCAGGGATAATAGTCTGGGATCAATCATGGTCTGGTACAGCAATCGGAGTATTGCAGGGAGTAATAGTCTGGGATGAATCATGGTCTGGTTCAGCAATCTGAGTATTGCAGGGAATAATAGTCTCAGATCAACCCTGGTCTGATACAACAATCTGAGTATTGAAGAGATTAATAGTCTCTGATCAACCATGGTCTGATACAGCAATCTGAGTATTGCAGGGAGTAATAGTCTCGGATAAACCATGGTCTGATACAGCAATCTGAGTATTGCAGAGAGTAATAGTCTCGGATGAACCATGGTGTGATACAGCAATCTGAGTATTGTAGGGAGTAATAGTCTCGGATCAACCATGGTCTGATACATTAATCTGATTATTGCAGGGAGTAATACTCTGAGTATTGCAGGGATAATAGTCTCGGATCAACCATGGTCTGGTACATCAATCTGAGCATTGCAGGGATAATAGTCTCGGATCAATCATGGTCTGGTACAGCAATCTGAGTATTGCAGGGAGTAATAGTCTCGGATCAATCATGGTCTGGTACCGCAATCTGAGTATTGCAGGGAGTAATATTCTCGGATCAATCATGGTCTGGTACAGCAATCTGAGTATTGCAGGGAGTAATAGTCTCGGATCAATCATGGTCTGATACAGCAATCTGCGTATTGCAGGGACAATAGTCTCGGATCAATCATGGTCTGGTACAGCAATCTGAGTATTGCAGGGATAATAGTCTCGGATCAATCATGGTCTGATACAGCAATCTGCGTATTGCTGGGACATTCGTCTCGGATCAATCATGGTCTGATACAGCAATCTGAGTATTGCAGGGAGTAATAATCTGAGTATTGCAGGGATAATAGTCCCCGATCAATCATGGTCTGATACAGCAATCTGAGTATTGCAGGGATAATAGTCTCGGATCAATCATGGTCTGATACAGCAATCTGAGTATTGCAGGGATAATAGTCTCGGATCAATCATGGTCTGGTACAGCAATCTGAGTATTGCATGGAGTAATAATCTGAGTATTGCAGGGATAATACTCTCGGATCAATCATGGTGTGATACAGCAATCTGAGTATTGCAGGGATAATAGTTTCTGATCAATCATGGTCTGGTACAGCAATCTTAGAATTGCAGGGAATAATAGTCTCAGATCAACCATGGTCTGACACAGCAATCTGAGTATTGTAGAGAGTAATAGTCTCGGATCAACCATGGTCTGATACAGCAATCTGAGTATTGCAGGGAGTAATAGTCTCGGATCAACCATGGTCTGATACAGCAATCTGAGTATTGCAGAGAGTAATAGTCTCGGATCAATCATGGTTTGGTACAGCAATCTGAGTATTGCATGGAGTAATAATCTGAGTATTGCAGGGATAATACTCTCGGATCAATCATGGTGTGATACAGCAATCTGAGTATTGCAGGGATAATAGTTTCTGATCAATCATGGTCTGGTACAGCAATCTTAGAATTGCAGGGAATAATAGTCTCAGATCAACCATGGTCTGACACAGCAATCTGAGTATTGTAGAGAGTAATAGTCTCGGATCAACCATGGTCTGATACAGCAATCTGAGTATTGCAGGGAGTAATAGTCTCGGATCAACCATGGTCTGATACAGCAATCTGAGTATTGCAGAGAGTAATAGTCTCGGATCAATCATGGTTTGGTACAGCAATCTGAGTGTTGCAGGGAGTAATAGTCTCGGATCAACCATGGTCTGATACAGCAATCTGAGTATTGCAGGGAGTAATAGTCTCGGATGAACCATGATCTGATACAGCAATCTGAGTATTGCAGGGAGTAATAGTCTCGGATCGACCATGGTCTGATACAGCAATTTGAGTATTGCAGGGAGTAATAGTCTCGGATCAATCATGGTCTGATACAGCAATCTGAGTATTGCAGGGATTAATATTCTCATTTCAATAATGGTCTGGTACAGCAACCTGAGTATTGCAGGGAGTAATAGTCTCGGATCAACCATGGTCTGATACAGCAATCTGAGTATTGCAGAGAGTAATAGTCTCGGATCAATCATGGTCTGGTACAGCAATCTGAGTATTTCAGGGAGTAATAGTCTCGGATCAACCATGGTCTGATACAGCAATCTGAGTATTGCAGGGAGTAATAGTCTCGGATCAATCATGGTCTGATACAGCAATCTGAGCATTGCAGAGAGTAATAATCTGAGTATTGCAGGGATAATAGTCCCGGATCAATCATGGTCTGATACAGCAATCTGAGTATTGCAGGGATAATAGTCTCGGATCAATCATGGTCTGATACAGCAATCTGAGTATTGCAGTCATAATAGTCTCGGATCAATCATGGTCTGGTACAGCAATCTGAGTATTGCAGGGAGTAATAATCAGAGTATTGCAGGGATAATAGTCTCGGATCAATCATGGTCTGGTACAGCAATCTGAGCATTGCAGGGAGTAATAGTCTAGAATCAATCATGGTCTGATGTAGCAATCTGAGTATTGCAGAGAGTAATAGTCTCGGATCAATCTTGGTCTGGTACAGCAATCTGAGTATTGCAGGGAGTAATAATCTGAGTATTGCAGGGATAATAGTCCCGGATCAATCATGGTCTGATACAGCAATCTGAGTATTGTAGGGATAATAGTCCCGGATCAATCATGGTCTGGTACAGCAATCTGAGTATTGCAGGGATAATAGTCTGGGATCAATCATGGTCTGGTACAGCAATCGGAGTATTGCAGGGAGTAATAGTCTGGGATGAATCATGGTCTGGTACAGCAATCTGAGTATTGCAGGGAATAATAGTCTCAGATCAACCCTGGTCTGATACAACAATCTGAGTATTGAAGAGATTAATAGTCTCTGATCAACCATGGTCTGATACAGCAATCTGAGTATTGCAGGGAGTAATAGTCTCGGATAAACCATGGTCTGATACAGCAATCTGAGTATTGCAGAGAGTAATAGTCTCGGATGAACCATGGTGTGATACAGCAATCTGAGTATTGCAGGGAGTAATAGACTCGGATCGACCATGGTCTGATACAGCAATTTGAGTATTGCAGGGAGTAATAGTCTCGGATCAACCATGGTCTGATACAGCAATCTGAGTATTGCAGGGAGTAATAGTCTCGGATCAACCATTGTCTGATACAGCAATCTGAGTATTGTAGGGAGTAATAGTCTCGGATCAACCATGGTCTGATACATTAATCTGATTATTGCAGGGAGTAATACTCTGAGTATTGCAGGGATAATAGTCTCGGATCAACCATGGTCTGGTACATCAATCTAAGCATTGCAGGGATAATAGTCTCGGATCAATCATGGTCTGGTACAGCAATCTGAGTATTGCAGGGAGTAATAGTCTCGGATCAATCATGGTCTGGTACCGCAATCTGAGTATTGCAGGGAGTAATATTCTCGGATCAATCATGGTCTGGTACAGCAATCTGAGTATTGCAGGGAGTAATAGTCTCGGATCAATCATGGTCTGATACAGCAATCTGCGTATTGCAGGGACAATAGTCTCGGATCAATCATGGTCTGATACAGCAATCTGAGTATTGCAGTGATAATAGTCTCGGATCAATCATGGTCTGATACAGCAATCTGCGTATTGCTGGGACATTCGTCTCGGATCAATCATGGTCTGATACAGCAATCTGAGTATTGCAGGGAGTAATAATCTGAGTATTGCAGGGATAATAGTCCCGGATCAATCATCGTCTGATACAGCAATCTGAGTATTGCAGGGATAATAATCTCGGATCAATCATGGTCTGATACAGCAATCTGAGTATTGCAGGGATAATAGTCTCGGATCAATCATGGTCTGGTACAGCAATCTGAGTATTGCAGGGAGTAATAATCTTAGTATTGCAGGGATAATAGTCTCGGATCAACCATGGTCTGGTACATCAATCTGAGCATTGCAGGGATAATAGTCTCGGATCAATCATGGTCTGGTACAGCAATCTGAGTATTGCAGGGAGTAATAGTCTCGGATCAATCATGGTCTGGTACCGCAATCTGAGTATTGCAGGGAGTAATAGTCTCGGATCAATCATGGTCTGGTACAGCAATCTGAGTATTGCAGGGAGTAATAGTCTCGGATCAATCATGGTCTGATACAGCAATCTGCGTATTGCAGGGACAATAGTCTCGGATCAATCATGGTCTGGTAGAGCAATCTGAGTATTGCAGGGATAATAGTCTCGGATCAATCATGGTCTGATACAGCAATCTGCGTATTGCTGGGACATTCGTCTCGGATCAATCATGGTCTGGTACAGCAATCTGAGTATTGCAGGGAGTAATAATCTTAGTATTGCAGGGATAATAGTCTCGGATCAATCATGGTCTGGTACAGCAATCTGAGCATTGCAGGGAGTAATAGTCTCGGATCAATCATGGTCTGGTACAGCAATCTGAGTATTGCAGGGAGTATTAGTTTCGGATCAATCATGGTCTGGTACAGCAATCTGAGTATTGCAGGGAGTAATATTCTCAGATCAATCATGGTCTGGTACAGCAATCTGAGTATTGCAGGTAGTAATAGTCTCGGATCAACCATGGTCTGATACAGCAATCTGAGTATTGCAGAGAGTAATAGTCTCGGATCAATCATGGTCTAGTACAGCAATCTGAGTATTGCAGGGAGTAATAATCTGAGAATTGCAGGGATAATAGTCTCGGATCAATCATGGTCTGATACAGCAATCTGAGTATTGCAGAGAGTAATAGTCTCGGATGAATAATGGTCTGGTACAGCAATCTGAGTATTGCAGGGAGTAATCGTCTCGGATCAACCATGGTCTGATACAGCAATCTGCGTATTGCTGGGACATTCGTCTCGGATCAATCATGGTCTGATACAGCAATCTGAGTATTGCAGGGAGTAATAATCTGAGTATTGCAGGGATAATAGTCCCGGATCAATCATGGTCTGATACAGCAATCTGAGTATTGCAGGGATAATAGTCTCGGATCAATCATGGTCTGATACAGCAATCTGAGTATTGCAGGGATAATAGTCTCGGATCAATCATGGTCTGGTACAGCAATCTGAGTATTGCAGGGAGTAATATTCTCGGATTAATCATGGTCTGGTACAGCAACATGAGTATTGCAGGGATAATAGTCTCGGATCAATCATGGTCTGGTACAGCAATCGGAGTATTGCAGGGAATAATAGTCTCGGATCAATCATGGTCTGGTACAGCAATCTGAGTATTGCATGGAGTAATAATCTGAGTATTGCAGGGATAATACTCTCGGATCAATCATGGTGTGATACAGCAATCTGAGTATTGCAGGGATAATAGTTTCTCATCAATCATGGTCTGGTACAGCAATCTTAGAAATGCAGGGAATAATAGTCTCAGATCAACCATGGTCTGACACAGCAATCTGAGTATTGTAGAGAGTAATAGTCTCGGATCAACCATGGTCTGATACAGCAATCTGAGTATTGCAGGGAGTAATAGTCTCGGAGCAACCATGGTCTGATACAGCAATCTGAGTATTGCAGAGAGTAATAGTCTCGGATCAATCATGGTTTGGTACAGCAATCTGAGTGTTGCAGGGAGTAATAGTCTCGGATCAACCATGGTCTGATACAGCAATCTGAGTATTGCAGGGAGTAATAGTCTCGGATGAACCATGATCTGATACAGCAATCTGAGTATTGCAGGGAGTAATAGTCTCGGATCGACCATTGTCTGATACAGCAATTTGAGTATTGCAGGGAGTAATAGTCTCGGATCAATCATGGTCTGATACAGCAATCTGAGCATTGCAGGGATTAATATTCTCAGATCAATAATGGTCTGGTACAGCAACCTGAGTATTGCAGGGAGTAATAGTCTCGGATCAACCATGGTCTGATACAGCAATCTGAGTATTGCAGGGATAATAGTCTCGGATCAATCATGGTCTGATACAGCAATCTGAGTATTGCAGGCATAATAGTCTCGGATCAATCATGGTCTGGTACAGCAATCTGAGTATTGCAGGGAGTAATAATCAGAGTATTGCAGGGATAATAGTCTCGGATCAATCATGGTCTGGTACAGCAATCTGAGCATTGCAGGGAGTAATAGACTCGGATCAATCATGGTCTGATACAGCAATCTGAGTATTGCAGGGAGTAATAGTGTCGGATCAATCATGGTCTTGTACAGCAATCTGAGTATTGCAGTGAGTAATAGTTTCGGATCAAGCATGGTCTGGTACAGCAATCTGAGTATTGCAGGGAGTAATATTCTCAGCTCAATCATGGTCTGGTACAGCAATCTGAGTATTGCAGCGAGTAATAGTCTAGAATCAATCATGGTCTGATGTAGCAATCTGAGTATTGCAGAGAGTAATAGTCTCGGATCAATCTTGGTCTGGTACAGCAATCTGAGTATTGCAGGGAGTAATAATCTGAGTATTGCAGGGATAATAGTCCCGGATCAATCATAGTCTGATACAGCAATCTGAGTATTGTAGGGATAATAGTCCCGGATCAATCATGGTCTGGTACAGCAATCTGAGTATTGCAGGGATAATAGTCTGGGATCAATCATGGTCTGGTACAGCAATCGGAGTATTGCAGGGAGTAATAGTCTGGGATGAATCATGGTCTGGTACAGCAATCTGAGTATTGCAGGGAATAATAGTCTCAGATCAACCCTGGTCTGATACAACAATCTGAGTATTGAAGAGATTAATAGTCTCTGATCAACCATGGTCTGATACAGCAATCTGAGTATTGCAGGGAGTAATAGTCTCGGATAAACCATGGTCTGATACAGCAATCTGAGTATTGCAGAGAGTAATAGTCTCGGATGAACCATGGTGTGATACAGCAATCTGAGTATTGCAGGGAGTAATAGACTCGGATCGACCATGGTCTGATACAGCAATTTGAGTATTGCAGGGAGTAAAAGTCTCGGATCAACCATGGTCTGATACAGCAATCTGAGTATTGCAGGGAGTAATAGTCTCGGATCAACCATTGTCTGATACAGCAATCTGAGTATTGTAGGGAGTAATAGTCTCGGATCAACCATGGTCTGATACATTAATCTGATTATTGCAGGGAGTAATACTCTGAGTATTGCAGGGATAATAGTCTCGGATCAACCATGGTCTGGTACATCAATCTGAGCATTGCAGGGATAATAGTCTCGGATCAATCATGGTCTGGTACAGCAATCTGAGTATTGCAGGGAGTAATAGTCTCGGATCAATCATGGTCTGGTACCGCAATCTGAGTATTGCAGGGAGTAATATTCTCGGATCAATCATGGTCTGGTACAGCAATCTGAGTATTGCAGGGAGTAATAGTCTCGGATCAATCATGGTCTGATACAGCAATCTGCGTATTGCAGGGACAATAGTCTCGGATCAATCATGGTCTGGTACAGCAATCTGAGTATTGCAGGGATAATAGTCTCGGATCAACCATGGTCTGATACAGCAATCTGCGTATTGCTGGGACATTCGTCTCGGATCAATCATGGTCTGATACAGCAATCTGAGTATTGCAGGGAGTAATAATCTGAGTATTGCAGGGATAATAGTCCCCGATCAATCATGGTCTGATACAGCAATCTGAGTATTGCAGGGATAATAGTCTCGGATCAATCATGGTCTGATACAGCAATCTGAGTATTGCAGGGATAATAGTCTCGGATCAATCATGGTCTGGTACAGCAATCTGAGTATTGCAGGGAGTAATAATCTTAGTATTGCAGGGATAATAGTCTCGGATCAACCATGGTCTGGTACATCAATCTGAGCATTGCAGGGATAATATTCTCGGATCGATCATGGTCTGGTACAGCAATCTGAGTATTGCAGGGAGTAATAGTCTCGGATCAATCATGGTCTGGTACCGCAATCTGAGTATTGCAGGGAGTAATAGTCTCGGATCAATCATGGTCTGGTACAGCAATCTGAGTATTGCAGGGAGTAATAGTCTCGGATCAATCATGGTCTGATACAGCAATCTGCGTATTGCAGGGACAATAGTCTCGGATCAATCATGGTCTGGTAGAGCAATCTGAGTATTGCAGGGATAATAGTCTCGGATCAATCATGGTCTGATACAGCAATCTGCGTATTGCTGGGACATTCGTCTCGGATCAATCATGGTCTGATACAGCAATCTGAGTATTGCAGGGAGTAATAACCTTAGTATTGCAGGGATAATAGTCTCGGATCAATCATGGTTTGGTACAGCAATCTGAGCATTGCAGGGATAATAGTCTCGGATTAATCATGGTCTGGTACAGCAATCTGAGCATTGCAGGGAGTAATAGTCTCGGATCAATCATGGTCTGGTACAGCAATCTGAGTATTGCAGGGAGTATTAGTTTCGGATCAATCATGGTCTGGTACAGCAATCTGAGTATTGCAGGGAGTAATATTCTCAGATCAATCATGGTCTGGTACAGCAATCTGAGTATTGCAGGTAGTAATAGTCTCGGATCAACCATGGTCTGATACAGCAATCTGAGTATTGCAGAGAGTAATAGTCTCGGATCAATCATGGTCTAGTACAGCAATCTGAGTATTGCAGGGAGTAATAATCTGAGAATTGCAGGGATAATAGTCTCGGATCAATCATGGTCTGATACAGCAATCTGAGTATTGCAGAGAGTAATAGTCTCGGATGAATAATGGTCTGGTACAGCAATCTGAGTATTGCAGGGAGTAATCGTCTCGGATCAACCATGGTCTGATACAGCAATCTAAGTATTGCAGGGAGTAATAGTCTCGGATGAACCATGATCAGGTACAGCAATCTGAGTATTGCAGCGAGTAATAGTCTCTGATCGACCATGGTCTGATACAGCAATTTGAGTATTGCAGGGAGTAATAGTCTCGGATCAATCATGGTCTGATACAGCAATCTGAGTATTGCAGGGAGTAATAGTCTCGGATTAATCATGGTCTGATACAGCAATCTGCGTATTGCAGGGACAATAGTCTCGGATCAAACATGATCTGATACAGCAATCTGCGTATTGCAGGGACAATAGTCTCGGATCAATCATGGTGTGGTACAGCAATCTGAGTATTGCAGGAAGTAATAATCTGAGGATTGCAGGGAGTAATAGTCTCGGATCAATCATGGGGTGGTACAGCAATCTGAGTATTGCAGGGAGTAATAGTCTCGGATCAATCATGGTCTGATACAGCAATCTGAGTATTGCAGGGAGTAATAGTCTCGGATCAATCATGGTCTGATACAGCAATCTGAGTATTGCAGGGAATAATAGTCTCAGATCAACCATGGTCTGATACAGCAATCTGAGTATTGCAGAGAGTAATAGTCTCGGATCAATCATGGTCTGGTACAGCAATCTGAGTATTGCAGGGAGTAATAGTCTCGGATCAACCATGGTCTGATACAGCAATCTGAGTATTGCAAGGAATAATAGTCGCGGATCAATCATGATCTGATACAGCAATCTGCGTATTGCAGGGACAATAGTCTCGGATCAATCATGGTGTGATACAGCAATCTGAGTATTGCAGGAAGTAATAATCTGAGGATTGCAGGGAGTAATAGTCTCGGATCAATCATGGGGTGGTACAGCAATCTGAGTATTGAAAGGGAGTAATAGTCTCGGATCAATCATGGTCTGATACAGCAATCTGAGTATTGCAGGGAGTAATAGTCTCGGATCAATCATGGTCTGATACAGCAATCTGAGTATTGCAGGGAATAATAGTCTCAGATCAACCATGGTCTGATACAGCAATCTGAGTATTGCAGAGAGTAATAGTCTCGGATCAATCATGGTCTGGTACAGCAATCTGAGTATTGCAGGGAGTAATAGTCTCGGATCAACCATGGTCTGATACAGCAATCTGAGTATTGCAGGGAGTAATAGTCTCGGATGAACCATGATCTGATACAGCAATCTGAGTATTGCAGGGGGTAATAGTCTCGGATCAATCATGGTCTGATACAGCAATCTGAGGATTGCAGGGAGTAATAATCTGAGTATTGCAGGGATAATAGTCCCGGATCAATGATGGTCTGATACAGCAATCTGAGTATTGCAGGGATAATAGTCTCGGATCAATCATGGTCGGATACAGCAATCTGAGTATTGCAGGGAGTAAAAGTCTGGGATCAATCATGGTTTGATACAGCAATCTGCGTATTGCAGGGACAATAGTCTCGGATCAATCATGGTCTGGTACAGCAATCTGAGTATTGAAGGGATAATAGTCTCGGATTAATCATGGTCTGATACAGCAATCTGAGTATTGCAGGGATAATAGTCTCGGATCAATCATGGTCTGATAGAGAAATCTGAGTATTGCAGGGAGTAATAATCTGAGTATTGCAGGGATAATAGTCCCGGATCAATCATGGTCTGATACAGCAATCTGAGTATTGCAGGGATAATAGTCACGGATCAATCATGATCTGATACAGCAATCTGAGTATTGCAGGGATAATAGTCGCGGATCAATCATGATCTGATACAGCAATCTGCGTATTGCAGGGACAATAGTCTCGGATCAATCATGGTGTGATACAGCAATCTGAGTATTGCAGGAAGTAATAATCTGAGGATTGCAGGGAGTAATAGTCTCGGATCAATCATGGGGTGGTACAGCAATCTGAGTATTGCAGGGAGTAATAGTCTCGGATCAATCATGGTCTGATACAGCAATCTGAGTATTGCAGGGAGTAATAGTCTCGGATCAATCATGGTCTGATACAGCAATCTGAGTATTGCAGGGAATAATAGTCTCAGATCAACCATGGTCTGATACAGCAATCTGAGTACTGCAGAGAGTAATAGTCTCGGATCAATCATGGTCTGGTACAGCAATCTGAGTATTGCAGGGAGTAATAGTCTCGGATCAACCATGGTCTGATACAGCAATCTGAGTATTGCAGGGAATAATAGTCGCGGATCAATCATGATCTGATACAGCTATCTGCGTATTGCAGGGACAATAGTCTCGGATCAATCATGGTGTGATACAGCAATCTGAGGATTGCAGGGAGTAATAGTCTCGGATCAATCATGGGGTGGTACAGCAATCTGAGTATTGCAGGGAGTAATATTCTCGGATCAATCATGGTCTGATACAGCAATCTGAGTATTGCAGGGAGTAATAGTCTCGGATCAATCATGGTCTGATACAGCAATCTGAGTATTGCAGGGAATAATAGTCTCAGATCAACCATGGTCTGATACAGCAATCTGAGTATTGCAGAGAGTAATAGTCTCGGATCAATCATGGTCTAGTACAGCAATCTGAGTATTGCAGGGAGTAATAGTCTCGGATCAACCATGGCCTGATACAGCAATCTGAGTATTGCAGGGAGTAGTAGTCTCGGATGAACCATGATCTGATACAGCAATCTGAGTATTGCAGGGGGTAATAGTCTCGGATCAATGATGGTCTGATACAGCAATCTGAGGATTGCAGGGAGTAATAATCTGAGTATTGCAGGGATAATAGTCTCGGATCAATGATGGTCTGATACAGCAATCTGAGTATTGCAGGGATAATAGTCTCGGATCAATCATGGTCGGATACAGCAATCTGAGTATTGCAGGGAGTAATAGTCTCGGATCAATCATGGTCTGATACAGCAATCTGCGTATTGCAGGGACAATAGTCTCGGATCAATCATCGTCTGGTAGAGCAATCTGAGTATTGCAGGGATAATAGTCTCGGATCAATCATGGTCTGATACAGCAATCTGCGTATTGCTGGGACATTCGTCTCGGATCAATCATGGTCTGATACAGCAATCTGAGTATTGCAGGGAGTAATAATCTGAGTATTGCAGGGATAATAGTCCCGGATCAATCATGGTCTGATACAGCAATCTGAGTATTGCAGGGATAATAGTCTCGGATCAATCATGGTCTGATACAGCAATCTGAGTATTGCAGGGATAATAGTCTCGGATCAATCATGGTCTGGTACTGCAATCTGAGTATTGCAGGGAGTAATAATCTTAGTATTGCAGGGATAATAGTCTCGGATCAATCATGGTCTGGTACAGCAATCTGAGCATTGCAGGGATAATAGTCTCGGATTAATCATGGTCTGGTACAGCAATCTGAGCATTGCAGGGAGTAATAGTCTCGGATCAATCATGGTCTGGTACAGCAATCTGAGTATTGCAGGGAGTATTAGTTTCGGATCAGTCATGGTCTGGTACAGCAATCTGAGTATTGCAGGGAGTAATATTCTCAGATCAATCATGGTCTGGTACAGCAATCTGAGTATTGCAGGGAGTAATAGTCTCGGATCAACCATGGTCTGGTACCGCAATCTGAGTATTGCAGGGAGTAATATTCTCGGATCAATGATGGTCTGGTACAGCAATCTGAGTATTGCAGGGAGTAATAGTCTCGGATCAATCATGGTCTGATACAGCAATCTGCGTATTGCAGGGACAATAGTCTCGGATCAATCATGGTCTGGTACAGCAATCTGAGTATTGCAGGGATAATAGTCTCGGATCAATCATGGTCTGATACAGCAATCTGCGTATTGCTGGGACATTCGTCTCGGATCAATCATGGTCTGATACAGCAATCTGAGTATTGCAGGGAGTAATAATCTGAGTATTGCAGGGATAATAGTCCCCGATCAATCATGGTCTGATACAGCAATCTGAGTATTGCAGGGATAATAATCTCGGATCAATCATGGTCTGATACAGCAATCTGAGTATTGCAGGGATAATAGTCTCGGATCAATCATGGTCTGGTACAGCAATCTGAGTATTTCAGGGAGTAATAATCTTAGTATTGCAGGGATAATAGTCTCGGATCAACCATGGTCTGGTACATCAATCTGAGCATTGCAGGGATAATAGTCTCGGATCAATCATGGTCTGGTACAGCAATCTGAGTATTGCAGGGAGTAATAGTCTCGGATCAATCATGGTCTGGTACCGCAATCTGAGTATTGCAGGGAGTAATAGTCTCGGATCAATCATGGTCTGGTACAACAATCTGAGTATTGCAAGGAGTAATAGTCTCGGATCAATCATGGTCTGATACAGCAATCTGCGTATTGCAGGGACAATAGTCTCGGATCAATCATGGTCTGGTAGAGCAATCTGAGTATTGCAGGGATAATAGTCTCGGATCAATCATGGTCTGATACAGCAATCTGCGTATTGCTGGGACATTCGTCTCGGATCAATCATGGTCTGGTACAGCAATCTGAGTATTGCAGGGAGTAATAATCTTAGTATTGCAGGGATAATAGTCTCGGATCAATCATGGTCTGGTACAGCAATCTGAGCATTGCAGGGATAAGAGACTCGGATTAATCATGGTCTGGTACAGCAATCTGAGCATTGCAGGGAGTAATAGTCTCGGATCAATCATGGTCTGGTACAGCAATCTGAGTATTGCAGGGAGTATTAGTTTCGGATCAATCATGGTCTGGTACAGCAATCTGAGTATTGCAGGGAGTAATATTCTCAGATCAATCATGGTCTGGTACAGCAATCTGAGTATTGCAGGTAGTAATAGTCTCGGATCAACCATGGTCTGATACAGCAATCTGAGTATTGCAGAGAGTAATAGTCTCGGATCAATCATGGTCTAGTACAGCAATCTGAGTATTGCAGGGAGTAATAATCTGAGAATTGCAGGGATAATAGTCTCGGATCAATCATGGTCTGATACAGCAATCTGAGTATTGCAGAGAGTAATAGTCTCGGATGAATAATGGTCTGGTACAGCAATCTGAGTATTGCAGGGAGTAATCGTCTCGGATCAACCATGGTCTGATACAGCAATCTGCGTATTGCTGGGACATTCGTCTCGGATCAATCATGGTCTGATACAGCAATCTGAGTATTGCAGGGAGTAATAATCTGAGTATTGCAGGGATAATAGTCCCGGATCAATCATGGTCTGATACAGCAATCTGAGTATTGCAGGGATAATAGTCTCGGATCAATCATGCTCTGGTACAGCAATCTGAGTATTGCAGGGAGTAATATTCTCGGATCAATCATGGTCTGGTACAGCAACATGAGTATTGCAGGGATAATAGTCTCGGATCAATCATGGTCTGGTACAGCAATCGGAGTATTGCAGGGAATAATAGTCTCGGATCAATCATGGTCTGGTACAGCAATCTGAGTATTGCATGGAGTAATAATCTGAGTATTGCAGGGATAATACTCTCGGATCAATCATGGTGTGATACAGCAATCTGAGTATTGCAGGGATAATAGTTTCTCATCAATCATGGTCTGGTACAGCAATCTTAGAATTGCAGGGAATAATAGTCTCAGATCAACCATGGTCTGACACAGCAATCTGAGTATTGTAGAGAGTAATAGTCTCGGATCAACCATGGTCTGATACAGCAATCTGAGTATTGCAGGGAGTGATAGTCTCGGAGCAACCATGGTCTGATACAGCAATCTGAGTATTGCAGAGAGTAATAGTCTCGGATCAATCATGGTTTGGTACAGCAATCTGAGTGTTGCAGGGAGTAATAGTCTCGGATCAACCATGGTCTGATACAGCAATCTGAGTATTGCAGGGAGTAATAGTCCCGGATGAACCATGATCTGATACAGCAATCTGAGTATTGCAGGGAGTAATAGTCTCGGATCGACCATTGTCTGATACAGCAATTTGAGTATTGCAGGGAGTAATAGTCTCGGATCAATCATGGTCTGATACAGCAATCTGAGCATTGCAGGGATTAATATTCTCAGATCAATAATGGTCTGGTACAGCAACCTGAGTATTGCAGGGAGTAATAGTCTCGGATCAACCATGGTCTGATACAGCAATCTGAGTATTGCAGGGATAATAGTCTCGGATCAATCATGGTCTGATACAGCAATCTGAGTATTGCAGGCATAATAGTCTCGGATCAATCATGGTCTGGTACAGCAATCTGAGTATTGCAGGGAGTAATAATCAGAGTATTGCAGGGATAATAGTCTCGGATCAATCATGGTCTGGTACAGCAATCTGAGCATTGCAGGGATAATAGTCTCGGATCAATCATGGTCTGGAACAGCAATCTGAGTATTGCAGGGAGTAATAGACTCGGATCAATCATGGTCTGATACAGCTATCTGAGTATTGCAGGGAGTAATAGTGTCGGATCAATCATGGTCTTGTACAGCAATCTGAGTATTGCAGTGAGTAATAGTTTCGGATCAAGCATGGTCTGGTACAGCAATCTGAGTATTGCAGGGAGTAATATTCTCAGCTCAATCATGGTCTGGTACAGCAATCTGAGTATTGCAGGGAGTAATAGTCTAGAATCAATCATGGTCTGATGTAGCAATCTGAGTATTGCAGAGAGTAATAGTCTCGGATCAATCTTGGTCTGGTACAGCAATCTGAGTATTGCAGGGAGTAATAATCTGAGTATTGCAGGGATAATATTCCCGGATCAATCATGGTCTGATACAGCAATCTGAGTATTGTAGGGATAATAGTCCCGGATCAATCATGGTCTGGTACAGCAATCTGAGTATTGCAGGGATAATAGTCTGGGATCAATCATGGTCTGGTACAGCAATCGGAGTATTGCAGGGAGTAATAGTCTGGGATGAATCATGGTCTGGTACAGCAATCTGAGTATTGCAGGGAATAATAGTCTCAGATCAACCCTGGTCTGATACAACAATCTGAGTATTGAAGAGATTAATAGTCTCTGATCAACCATGGTCTGATACAGCAATCTGAGTATTGCAGGGAGTAATAGTCTCGGATAAACCATGGTCTGATACAGCAATCTGAGTATTGCAGAGAGTAATAGTCTCGGATGAACCATGGTGTGATACAGCAATCTGAGTATTGCAGGGAGTAATAGACTCGGATCGACCATGGTCTGATACAGCAATTTGAGTATTGCAGGGAGTAATAGTCTCGGATCAACCATGGTCTGATACAGCAATCTGAGTATTGCAGGGAGTAATAGTCTCGGATCAACCATTGTCTGATACAGCAATCTGAGTATTGTAGGGAGTAATAGTCTCGGATCAACCATGGTCTGATACATTAATCTGATTATTGCAGGGAGTAATACTCTGAGTATTGCAGGGATAATAGTCTCGGATCAACCATGGTCTGGTACATCAATCTGAGCATTGCAGGGATAATAGTCTCGGATCAATCATGGTCTGGTACAGCAATCTGAGTATTGCAGGGAGTAATAGTCTCGGATCAATCATGGTCTGGTACCGCAATCTGAGTATTGCAGGGAGTAATATTCTCGGATCAATCATGGTCTGGTACAGCAATCTGAGTATTGCAGGGAGTAATAGTCTCGGATCAATCATGGTCTGATACAGCAATCTGCGTATTGCAGGGACAATAGTCTCGGATCAATCATGGTCTGGTACAGCAATCTGAGTATTGCAGGGATAATAGTCTCGGATCAATCATGGTCTGATACAGCAATCTGCGTATTGCTGGGACATTCGTCTCGGATCAATCATGGTCTGATACAGCAATCTGAGTATTGCAGGGAGTAATAATCTGAGTATTGCAGGGATAATAGTCCCCGATCAATCATGGTCTGATACAGCAATCTGAGTATTGCAGGGATAATAGTCTCGGATCAATCATGGTCTGATACAGCAATCTGAGTATTGCAGGGATAATAGTCTCGGATCAATCATGGTCTGGTACAGCAATCTGAGTATTGCAGGGAGTAATAATCTTAGTATTGCAGGGATAATAGTCTCGGATCAACCATGGTCTGGTACATCAATCTGAGCATTGCAGGGATAATAGTCTCGGATCGATCATGGTCTGGTACAGCAATCTGAGTATTGCAGGGAGTAATAGTCTCGGATCAATCATGGTCTGGTACCGCAATCTGAGTATTGCAGGGAGTAATAGTCTCGGATCAATCATGGTCTGGTACAGCAATCTGAGTATTGCAGGGAGTAATAGTCTCGGATCAATCATGGTCTGATACAGCAATCTGCGTATTGCAGGGACAATAGTCTCGGATCAATCATGGTATGGTAGAGCAATCTGAGTATTGCAGGGATAATAGTCTCGGATCAATCATGGTCTGATACAGCAATCTGCGTATTGCTGGGACATTCGTCTCGGATCAATCATGGTCTGATACAGCAATCTGAGTATTGCAGGGAGTAATAATCTGAGTATTGCAGGGATAATAGTCCCGGATCAATCATGGTCTGATACAGCAATCTGAGCATTGCAGGGATAATAGTCTCGGATCAATCATGGTCTGATACAGCAATCTGAGTATTGCAGGGATAATAGTCTCGGATCAATCATGGTCTGGTACAGCAATCTGAGTATTGCAGGGAGTAATAATCTTAGTATTGCAGGGATAATAGTCTCGGATCAATCATGGTTTGGTACAGCAATCTGAGCATTGCAGGGATAATAGTCTCGGATTAATCATGGTCTGGTACAGCAATCTGAGCATTGCAGGGAGTAATAGTCTCGGATCAATCATGGTCTGGTACAGCAATCTGAGTATTGCAGGGAGTATTAGTTTCGGATCAATCATGGTCTGGTACAGCAATCTGAGTATTGCAGGGAGTAATATTCTCAGATCAATCATGGTCTGGTACAGCAATCTGAGTATTGCAGGTAGTAATAGTCTCGGATCAACCATGGTCTGATACAGCAATCTGAGTATTGCAGAGAGTAATAGTCTCGGATCAATCATGGTCTAGTACAGCAATCTGAGTATTGCAGGGAGTAATAATCTGAGAATTGCAGGGATAATAGTCTCGGATCAATCATGGTCTGATACAGCAATCTGAGTATTGCAGAGAGTAATAGTCTCGGATGAATAATGGTCTGGTACAGCAATCTGAGTATTGCAGGGAGTAATCGTCTCGGATCAACCATGGTCTGATACAGCAATCTAAGTATTGCAGGGAGTAATAGTCTCGGATGAACCATGATCAGGTACAGCAATCTGAGTATTGCAGCGAGTAATAGTCTCTGATCGACCATGGTCTGATACAGCAATTTGAGTATTGCAGGGAGTAATAGTCTCGGATCAATCATGGTCTGATACAGCAATCTGAGTATTGCAGGGAGTAATAGTCTCGGATTAATCATGGTCTGATACAGCAATCTGCGTATTGCAGGGACAATAGTCTCGGATCAATCATGATCTGATACAGCAATCTGCGTATTGCAGGGACAATAGTCTCGGATCAATCATGGTGTGGTACAGCAATCTGAGTATTGCAGGAAGTAATAATCTGAGGATTGCAGGGAGTAATAGTCTCGGATCAATCATGGGGTGGTACAGCAATCTGAGTATTGCAGGGAGTAATAGTCTCGGATCAATCATGGTCTGATACAGCAATCTGAGTATTGCAGGGAGTAATAGTCTCGGATCAATCATGGTCTGATACAGCAATCTGAGTATTGCAGGGAATAATAGTCTCAGATCAACCATGGTCTGATACAGCAATCTGAGTATTGCAGAGAGTAATAGTCTCGGATCAATCATGGTCTGGTACAGCAATCTGAGTATTGCAGGGAGTAATAGTCTCGGATCAACCATGGTCTGATACAGCAATCTGAGTATTGCAGGGAATAATAGTCTCGGATCAATCATGATCTGATACAGCAATCTGCGTATTGCAGGGACAATAGTCTCGGATCAATCATGGTCTGATACAGCAATCTGCGTATTGCAGGGACAATAGTCTCGGATCAATCATGGTGTGATACAGCAAT
Source organism: Mobula birostris (assembly GCF_030028105.1). Classification (NCBI taxonomy): domain Eukaryota; kingdom Metazoa; phylum Chordata; class Chondrichthyes; order Myliobatiformes; family Myliobatidae; genus Mobula; species Mobula birostris. Next base: position 91,615,538 of record NC_092378.1, read on the forward strand.
CTGAGTATTGCAGGAAGTAATAATCTGAGGATTGCAGGGAGTAATAGTCTCGGATCAATCATGGGGTGGTACAGCAATCTGAGTATTGCAGGGAGTAATAGTCTCGGATCAATCATGGTCAGATACAGCAATCTGAGTATTGCAGGGAGTAATAGTCTCGGATCAATCATGGTCTGATACAGCAATCTGAGTATTGCAGGGAATAATAGTCTCAGATCAACCATGGTCTGATACAGCAATCTGAGTACTGCAGAGAGTAATAGTCTCGGATCAATCATGGTCTGGTACAGCAATCTGAGTATTGCAGGGAGTAATAGTCTCGGATCAATCATGGTCTGGTACAGCAATCTGAGTATTGAAGGGATAATAGTCTCGGATTAATCATGGTCTGATACAGCAATCTGAGTATTGCAGGGATAATAGTCTCGGATCAATCATGGTCTGATAGAGAAATCTGAGTATTGCAGGGAGTAATAATCTGAGTATTGCAGGGATAATAGTCCCGGATCAATCATGGTCTGATACAGCAATCTGAGTATTGCAGGGAGTAATAGTCTCGGATCAACCATGGTCTGATACAGCAATCTGAGTATTGCAGGGAATAATAGTCGCGGATCAATCATGATCTGATACAGCAATCTGCGTATTGCAGGGACAATAGTCTCGGATCAATCATGGTGTGATACAGCAATCTGAGGATTGCAGGGAGTAATAGTCTCGGATCAATCATGGGGTGGTACAGCAATCTGAGTATTGCAGGGAGTAATATTCTCGGATCAATCATGGTCTGATACAGCAATCTGAGTATTGCAGGGAGTAATTGTCTCGGATCAATCATGGTCTGATACAGCAATCTGAGTATTGCAGGGAATAATAGTCTCAGATCAACCATGGTCTGATACAGCAATCTGAGTATTGCAGAGAGTAATAGTCTCGGATCAACCATGGCCTGATACAGCAATCTGAGTATTGCAGGGAGTAATAGTCTCGGATGAACCATGATCTGATACAGCAATCTGAGTATTGCAGGGGGTAATAGTCTCGGATCAATGATGGTCTGATACAGCAATCTGAGGATTGCAGGGAGTAATAATCTGAGTATTGCAGGGATAATAGTCTCGGATCAATGATGGTCTGATACAGCAATCTGAGTATTGCAGGGAGAATAGTCTCGGATCAATCATGGTCGGATACAGCAATCTGAGTATTGCAGGGAGTAAAAGTCTGGGATCAATCATAGTTTGATACAGCAATCTGCGTATTGCAGGGACAATAGTCTCGGATCAATCATGGTCTGGTACAGCAATCTGAGTATTGAAGGGATAATAGTCTCGGATTAATCATGGTCTGATACAGCAATCTGAGTATTGCAGGGATAATAGTCTCGGATCAATCATGGTCTGATAGAGCAATCTGAGTATTGCAGGGAGTAATAATCTGAGTATTGCAGGGATAATAGTCCCGGATCAATCATGGTCTGATACAGCAATCTGAGTATTGCAGGGATAATAGTCTCGGATCAATCATGGTCTGATACAGGAATCTGTGTATTGCAGGGATAGTAGTCTCGGATCAATCATGGTCTGTTACAGCAATCTGAGTTTTGCAGGGAGTAATAATCTGAGTATTGCAGGGATAATAGTCTCGGATCAATCATGGTCTGGTACAGCAATCTGAGTATTGCAGGGAGTAATAGTCTCGGATCAAACATGGTCTGATACAGCAATCTGAGTATTGCAGGGAGTAATAGTCACGGATGAACCATGATCTGATACAGCAATCTGAGTATTGCAGGGATAATAGTCTCGGATCAACATGGTCTGGTACAGCAGCTGAGTATTGCTGGGAGTAATAGTCTCAGATCAACTATGGTCTGATGCAGCAATCTGAGTATTACACAGAGTAATAGTCTCGGATCAATCATGGTCTGATACAGCAATCTGAGTATTGCAGAGAGTAATAATCTGAGTATTGCAGGGATAATAGTCCCGGATCAATCATGGTCTGATACAGCAAATCTGAGTATTGCAGGGACAATAGTCTCGGATCAATCATGGTCTGATACAGCAATCTGAGTATTGCAGGCATAATAGTCTCGGATCAATCATGGTCTGGTACAGCAATCTGAGTATTGCAGGGAGTAATAATCTGAGTATTGCAGGGATAATAGTCTCGGATCAACCATGGTCTGGTACAGCAATCTGAGCATTGCAGGGATAATAGTCTCGGATCAACCATGGTCTGATACATTAATCTGATTAGTGCAGGGAGTAATACTCTGAGTATTGCAGGGATAATAGTCTCGGATCAACCATGGTCTGGTACATCAATCTGAGCATTGCAGGGATAATAATCTCGGATCAATCATGGTCTGGTACAGCAATATGAGTATTGCAGGGAGTAATAGTCTCGGATCAATCATGGTCTGGTACAGCAATCTGAGTATTGCAGGGAGTAATAGTCTCGGATCAATCATGGTCTGGTACAGCAATCTGAGTATTGCAGGGAGTAATAGTCTCGGATCAATCATAGATTGATACAGCAATCTGCGTATTGCAGGGACAATAGTCTCGGATCAATCATGGTCTGGTACAGCAATCTGAGTATTGAAGGGATAATAGTCTCGGATTAATCATGGTCTGATACAGCAATCTGAGTATTGCAGGGATAATAGTCTCGGATCAATCATGGTCTGATAGAGCAATCTGAGTATTGCAGGGAGTAATAATCTGAGTATTGCAGGGATAATAGTCCCGGATCAATCATGGTCTGATACAGCAATCTGAGTATTGCAGGGATAATAGTCTCGGATCAATCATGGTCTGATACAGGAATCTGTGTATTGCAGGGATAGTAGTCTCGGATCAATCATGGTCTGTTACAGCAATCTGAGTTTTGCAGGGAGTAATAATCTGAGTATTGCAGGGATAATAGTCTCGGATCAATCATGGTCTGTTACAGCAATCTGAGTATTGCAGGGAGTAATAGTCTCGGATCAAACATGGTCTGATACAGCAATCTGAGTATTGCAGGGAGTAATAGTCACGGATGAACCATGATCTGATACAGCAATCTGAGTATTGCAGGGATAATAGTCTCGGATCAACATGGTCTGGTACAGCAGCTGAGTATTGCTGGGAGTAATAGTCTCAGATCAACTATGGTCTGATGCAGCAATCTGAGTATTGCAGAGAGTAATAATCTGAGTATTGCAGGGATAATAGTCCCGGATCAATCATGGTCTGATACAGCAAATCTGAGTATTGCAGGGACAATAGTCTCGGATCAATCATGGTCTGATACAGCAATCTGAGTATTGCAGGCATAATAGTCTCGGATCAATCATGGTCTGGTACAGCAATCTGAGTATTGCAGGGAGTAATAATCTGAGTATTGCAGGGATAATAGTCTCGGATCAACCATGGTCTGGTACAGCAATCTGAGCATTGCAGGGATAATAGTCTCGGATCAACCATGGTCTGATACATTAATCTGATTATTGCAGGGAGTAATACTCTGAGTATTGCAGGGATAATAGTCTCGGATCAACCATGGTCTGGTACATCAATCTGAGCATTGCAGGGATAATAATCTCGGATCAATCATGGTCTGGTACAGCAATATGAGTATTGCAGGGAGTAATAGTCTCGGATCAATCATGGTCTGGTACAGCAATCTGAGTATTGTAGGGAGTAATAGTCTCGGATCAATCATGGTCTGATACAGCAATCTGCGTATTGCAGGGACAATAGTCTCGGATCAATCATGGTCTGGTACAGCAATCTGAGTATTGCAGGTATAATAGTCTCGGATCAATCATGGTCTGATACAGCAATCTGCGTATTGCTGGGACATTCGTCTCGGATCAATCATGGTCTGATACAGCAATCTGAGTATTGCAGGCAGTAATAATCTGAGTATTGCAGGGATAATAGTCCCGGATCTTCATGGTCTGATACAGCAATCTGAGTATTGCAGGGATAATAGTCTCGGATCAATCATGGTCTGATACAGCAATCTGAGTATTGCAGGGATAATAGTCTCGGATCAATCATGGTCTGGTACAGCAATCTGAGTATTGCAGGGAGTAATAATCTTAGTATTGCAGGGATAATAGTCTCGGATCAATCATGGTCTGGTACAGCAATCTGAGCATTGCAGGGATAATAGTCTCGGATTAATCATGGTCTGGTACAGCAATCTGAGCATTGCAGGGAGTAATAGTCTCGGATCAATCATGGTCTGGTACAGCAATCTGAGTATTGCAGGGAGTATTAGTTTCGGATCAATCATGGTCTGGTACAGCAATCTGAGTATTGCAGGGAGTAATATTCTCAGATCAATCATGGTCTGGTACAGCAATCTGAGTATTGCAGGGAGTAATAGTCTCGGATCAACCATGGTCTGATACAGCAATCTGAGTATTGCAGAGAGTAATAGTCTCGGATCAATCATGGTCTAGTACAGCAATCTGAGTATTGCAGGGAGCAATAATCTGAGAATTGCAGGGATAATAGTCCCGGATCAATCATGGTCTGATACAGCAATCCGAGTATTGCAGGGATAATAGTCTCGGATCAATCATGGTCTGATACAGCAATCTGAGTATTGCAGAGAGTAATAGTCTCGGATCAATCATGGTCTGGTACAGCAATCTGAGTATTGCAGGGAGTAATCGTCTCGGATCAACCATTGTCTGATACAGCAATCTAAGTATTGCAGGGAGTAATAGTCTCGGATGAACCATGATCAGGTACAGCAATTTGAGTATTGCAGCGAGTAATAGTCTCTGATCGAACATTGTCTGATACAGCAATTTGAGTACTGCAGGGAGTAATAGTCTCGGATCAATCATGGTCTGATACAGAAATCTGAGTATTGCAGGGAGTAATAGTCTCGGATTAATCATGGTCTGATACAGCAATCTGCGTATTGCAGGGACAATAGTCTCGGATCAATCATGGTCTGGTACAGCAATCTGAGTATTGCAGGGATAATAGTCGCGGATCAATCATGATCTGATAAAGCAATCTGCGTATTGCAGGGACAATAGTCTCGGATCAATCATGGTGTGATACAGCAATCTGAGTATTGCAGGAAGTAATAATCTGAGGATTGCAGGGAGTAATAGTCTCGGATCAATCATGGGGTGGTACAGCAATCTGAGTATTGCAAGGAGTAATAGTCTCGGATCAATCATGGTCTGATACAGCAATCTGAGTATTGCAGGGAGTAATAGTCTCGGATCAATCATGGTCTGATAGAGCAATCTGAGTATTGCAGGGAATAATAGTCTCAGATCAACCATGGTCTGATACAGCAATCTGAGTATTGCAGAGAGTAATAGTCTCGGATCAATCATGGTCTGGTACAGCAATCTGAGTATTGCAGGGAGTAATAGTCTCGGATCAACCATGGTCTGATACAGCAATCTGAGTATTGCAGGGAGTAATAGTCTCGGATGAACCATGATCTGATAGAGCAATCTGAGTATTGCAGGGAGTAATAGTCTCGGATCGACCATGGTCTGATACAGCAATTTGAGTATTGCAGGGGGTAATAGTCTCGGATCAATCATGGTCTGATACAGCAATCTGAGGATTGCAGGGAGTAATAATATGAGTATTGCAGGGATAATAGTCTCGGATCAATGATGGTCTGATACAGCAATCTGAGTATTGCAGGGATAATAGTCTCGGATCAATCATGGTCTGATACAGCAATCTGAGTATTGCAGGGAGTAAAAGTCTGGGATCAATCATGGTCTGATACAGCAATCTGCGTATTGCAGGGACAATACTCTCGGATCAATCATGGTCTGGTGCTGCAATCTGAGTATTGAAGGGATAATAGTCTCGGATTAATCATGGTCTGATACAGCAATCTGAGTATTGCAGGGATAATAGTCTCGGATCAATCATGGTCTGATAGAGCAATCTGAGTATTGCAGGGAGTAATAATCTGAGTATTGCAGGGATAATAGTCTCGGATCAATCATGGTCTGATACAGCAATCTGAGTATTGCGGGGATAATAGTCTCGGATCAATCATGGTCTGATACACCAATCTGTGTATTGCAGGGATAGTAGTCGCGGATCAATCATGGTCTGGTACAGCAATCTGAGTATTGCAAGGAGTAATAGTCTCGGATCAATCATGGTCTGGTACAGCAATCTGAATATTGCAGGGAGTAGTAGACTCGGATCAATCATGGTCTGGTACAGCAATCTGAGTATTGCAGTGAGTAATAGTTTCGGATAAATCATGGTCTGGTACAGCAATCTGAGTATTGCAGGGAGTAATATTCTCAGATCAATCATGGTCTGGTACAGCAATCTGAGTATTGCAGGGCGTGATAGTCTCGGATCAATCATGGTCTGGTACAGCAATCTGAGTATTGCTGGGATAATAGTCTGGGATCAATCATGGTCTGGTACAGCAAGCTGAGTATTGCTGGGAGTAATAGTCTCGGATCAATCATGGTCTGGTACAGCAATCTGAGTTTTGCAGGGAGTAATAATCTGAGTATTGCAGGGATAATGGTCTCGGATCAATTATGATCTGGTACAGCAATCTGAGTATTGCAGGGAGTAATAGTCTCGGATCAATCATGGTCTGATACAGCAATCTGAGTATTGCAGGGATAATAGTCTCGGATCAATCATGGTCTGATACAGCAATCTGTGTATTGCAGGGATAGTAGTCGCGGATCAATCATGGTCTGGTACAGCAATCTGAGTATTGCAAGGAGTAATAGTCTCGGATCAATCATGGTCTGGTACAGCAATCTGAATATTGCAGGGAGTAATAGACTCGGATCAATCATGGTCTGGTACAGCAATCTGAGTATTGCAGGGAGTAATATTTTCGGATAAATCATGGTCTGTACAGCAATCTGAGTATTGCAGGGAGTAATATTCTCAGATCAATCATGGTCTGGTACAGCAATCTGAGTATTGCTGGGAGTAATAGTCTCGGATCCATCATGGTCTGGTACAGCAATCTGAGTTTTGCAGGGAGTAATAATCTGAGTATTGCAGGGATAATAGTCTCGGATCAGTCATGATCTGGTACAGCAATCTGAGTATTGCAGGGAGTAATAGTCTCGGATCAAACATGGTCTGATACAGCAATCTGAGTATTGCAGGGAGTAATAGTCACGGATGAACCATGGTCTGATACTGCAATCTGAATATTGCAAGGATAATAGTCTCGGATCAACATGGTCTGGTACAGCAATCTGAGTATTACAGAGAGTAATAGTCTCGGATCAATCATGGTCTGATACAGCAATCTGCGTATTGCTGGGACATTCGTCTCGGATCAATCATGGTCTGATACAGCAATCTAAGTATTGCAGGCAGTAATAATCTGAGTATTGCAGGGATAATAGTCCCGGATCAATCATGGTCTGATACAGCAATCTGAGTATTGCAGCGATAATAGTCTCGGATCAATCATGGTCTGATACAGCAATCTGAGTATTGCAGGGATAATAGTCTCGGATCAATCATGGTCTGGTACAGCAATCTGAGTATTGCAGGGAGTAATAATCTTAGTATTGCAGGGATAATAGTCTCGGATCAATCATGGTCTGGTACAGCAATCTGAGCATTGCAGGGATAATAGTCTCGGATTAATCATGGTCTGGTACAGCAATCTGAGCATTGCAGGGAGTAATAGTCTCGGATCAATCATGGTCTGGTACAGCAATCTGAGTATTGCAGGGAGTATTAGTTTCGGATCAATCATGGTCTGGTACAGCAATCTGAGTATTGCAGGGAGTAATATTCTCAGATCAATCATGGTCTGGTACAGCAATCTGAGTATTGCAGGGAGTAATAATCTGAGAATTGCAGGGATAATAGTCCCGGATCAATCATGGTTTGATACAGCAATCCGAGTATTGCAGGGATAATAGTCTCGGATCAATCATGGTCTGATACAGCAATCTGAGTATTGCAGAGAGTAATAGTCTCGGATCAATCATGGTCTGGTACAGCAATCTGAGTATTGCAAGGAGTAATCGTCTCGGATCAACCATGGTCTGATACAGCAATCTAAGTATTGCAGGGAGTAATAGTCTCGGATGAACCATGATCAGGTACAGCAATTTGAGTATTGCAGCGAGTAATAGTCTCTGATCGACCATTGTCTGATACAGCAATTTGAGTACTGCAGGGAGTAATAGTCTCGGATCAATCATGGTCTGATACAGAAATCTGAGTATTGCAGGGAGTAATAGTCTCGGATTAATCATGGTCTGATACAGCAATCTGCGTATTGCAGGGACAATAGTCTCGGATCAATCATGGTCTGGTACAGCAATCTGAGTATTGCAGGGATAATAGTCGCGGATCAATCATGATCTGATACAGCAATCTGCGTATTGCAGGGACAATAGTCTCGGATCAATCATGGTGTGATACAGCAATCTGAGTATTGCAGGAAGTAATAATCTGAGGATTGCAGGGAGTAATAGTCTCGGATCAATCATGGGGTGGTACAGCAATCTGAGTATTGCAGGGAGTAATAGTCTCGGATCAATCATGGTCTGATACAGCAATCTGAGTATTGCAGGGAGTAATAGTCTCGGATCAATCATGGTCTGATAGAGCAATCTGAAAATTGCAGGGAATAATAGTCTCAGATCAACCATGGTCTGATACAGCAATCTGAGTATTGCAGAGAGTAATAGTCTCGGATCAATCATGGTCTGGTACAGCAATCTGAGTATTGCAGGGAGTAATAGTCTCGGATCAACCATGGTCTGATACAGCAATCTGAGTATTGCAGGGAGTAATAGTCTCGGATGAACCATGATCTGATAGAGCAATCTGAGTATTGCAGGGAGTAATAGTCTCGGATCGACCATGGTCTGATACAGCAATTTGAGTATTGCAGGGGGTAATAGTCTCGGATCAATCATGGTCTGATACAGCAATCTGAGGATTGCAGGGAGTAATAATATGAGTATTGCAGGGATAATAGTCTCGGATCAATGATGGTCTGATACAGCAATCTGAGTATTGCAGGGATAATAGTCTCGGATCAATGATGGTCTGATACAGCAATCTGAGTATTGCAGGGAGTAAAAGTCTGGGATCAATCATGGTCTGATACATCAATCTGCGAATTGCAGGGACAATAGTCTCGGATCAATCATGGTCTGATAGAGCAATCTGAGTATTGCAGGGAGTAATAATCTGAGTATTGCAGGGATAATAGTCCCGGATCAATCATGGTCTGATACAGCAATCTGAGTATTGCAGGGATAATAGTCTCGGATCAATCATGGTCTGATACACCAATCTGTGTATTGCAGGGATAGTTGTCGCGGATCAATCATGGTCTGGTACAGCAATCTGAGTATTGCAAGGAGTAATAGTCTCGGATCAATCATGGTCTGGTACAGCAATCTGAATATTGCAGGGAGTAATAGACTCGGATCAATCATGGTCTGGTACAGCAATCTGAGTATTGCAGTGAGTAATAGTTTCGGATAAATCATGGTCTGGTACAGCAATCTGAGTATTGCAGGGAGTAATATTCTCAGATCAATCATGGTCTGGTACAGCAATCTGAGTATTGCAGGGAGTGATAGTCTCGGATCAATCATGGTCTGGTACAGCAATCTGAGTATTGCTGGGATAATAGTCTGGGATCAATCATGGTCTGGTACAGCAATCTGAGTATTGCTGGGAGTAATAGTCTCGGATCAATCATGGTCTGGTACAGCAATCTGAGTTTTGCAGGGAGTAATAATCTGAGTGTACGGGGTCTTTCTTTTGTTACATTTAAAATGGCGATTTTTGTTATGTTAATCTGTGGAATGCGGCTTTGTTGTGTTTTAACGCTGCAGAGAGTTTGCGCTAGCAGTTTATTGTGGTTTAGAGGGTGATAAGAGGGTGCTATTAGCCAATGGGTGGTTATGTATCGTTTTGTTTTCGGATGCCATGCTGTATGATATGACTGTGGACTGAGTTTTGGCGGGGAGTCGGGAGGAGAGACGAGGAGGACGGCGGACGTGCGGAGAGGCTCCGGTCGATCACTTCGGGTGGTCCCGAGCCGTGGGTCGACGGAATTCGGGTGGTCGTCTGACGTCGAACTTGAGCTCCAACGGTAGCGCGCGAAGAACTTGGACTTTGAATAAGTGTTGGCGCCTTTTTTTTCATTACTTTCCTCTCTGTATCACATGTATATTAATGCCCTAGAATTAGTAATATCTATAAAGTGTATGTGTTAAAATTTACTGGGTGTGCTGGCTGATGATTGATGTTTGTGATTGATTCGGGCGACGATTGACCCTGAGGGGACTGCTGAAGCAGGTGCTGGGCGGGATTTCCCCTAGACATACACGAGCCAAAATAACGGAACGTTACAAGTGGGGGCTACCGTCAGGGATTTGGATTTTTTTTTTCGGGAAAGTTGTACTTGTGGTTGCGGTAAGTGGTGTGAAGATGGAGCGAGATAAGATTGTAAGTTGGTGTGAAATGGAGGAGGTACCGGTGAATCATGCGTGTGTGGTAAGCGGGGTCGATTATCGCATTCCGGCAGAGGTACTGGTGCGAGGGTTGAGTTTGATTAAAGGTATCGGGCAGGTAGAACTTGTAGCTAGAAGGGGTGGGAAAGAACTGGAGGCTTGCTGGATGTTGGTGTGGGCGAGTGCCGACGTCATGGCTTTAGAATTACCAGCGACAGTCCATGTCCAGGGGGAGGCGGGGCCGTGGGGTCTCCATACCCTCCCCGAGGACGCAAGTGAGGAGGTGCCGGAGGAGCTAGTTGAGGCCCCCGGCCGGGTGCCCGTAGCAAGAGGTAGAGGTGCGGAGTGGGAAGGTTTGGCCAGGCCTCGCCCCCATGGGCTTGAGGAGACTGCCGAGTTAACGGCTGCCATTATCTCCCTGGCGAGAAGGGTTGAGGTGCACCGCCCGAAGCTGAGAATTTTCTCGGGAGCCAAGCCCACCCCGGAAGGGGAGGATGACTATGAGACCTGGGTTGAAGATACATCCCAATTGTTAGAGGTGTGGCCAGTTTCGGATGAGGAAAAGAGACAGCGATTGGTGGAAAGCTTAAGGGGCGGGGCAGCCCGGGTGGTCCGCGATCTGAGAGCGGCACGCCCCTTGGCTTCCCTATCGGAGTGTTTAGACGCTTTGGAGGAAGTGTTTGGACTGTCAGGGGATCCCTGGCGGCATTTAGCAGAGTTTCAACGGATGGGGCAGAGAAGAGGGGAAAAGCTCTCCGACTATGCTTTCAGGCTGGAAGGAAAGCTTACGGGGTTGCTGCGACGAGGTATAGTGAGGGAGGACGATGTGGCGGAGTTAAGGATGAGCCAGATATGTAGCGGTTCCCGGGAGGATGACAGGGTGGCTTGGAGTGTACGGCAGTCATTTAAGCAGAGCTCCCCTCCATCATTCGGACGGCTGATCCGAGAGGTACGGGCCGAGGAGTGTGCTTTGGGCCGACCAGGGGGCTCGGACCCTCAGGGACGGTTTTCAGCGGTTCAGGAGGTGGTAGCCGGGATGAGACCAGAGAAATCCAAGGGGTCCTCGGGGGCCCGTATCGGGAGGAGAGAGGCGGCGAGTAGTGGGTGCTATAACTGTGGGAGAGAGGGGCATTTCCGCCGGGAATGTGAGTGGCCGGGGGCGTGCTACCACTGTGGGGAAGCTGGCCACTTACGGAAGGATTGTGAGAGACGAAATGCGCCGAGGGGGGAGGGCCCCCAGGCCACCAAGAAGGGAGAGGTGTCGGGAAACTTAAGAGAGGCTCAGTGAGGGAACGGACTGGAGTCTCGGGAGGAACACGTTCCCAGAAAACCCCTATGGAACCCCGGAACAAACAAGCCCAAATTCCTGATGGGCTGGTGGGACCCCGTTCCAGCGTGTCCCTACGGATAGAGGGGATCTTTGCGAAAGCCATCCTTGACACCGGGTCGCAGGTTACCTTACTGTACCGGTCGTTCTACAACCAATATCTGAAGCATTTGGCAGTAACTCCGTTTAACGCATTGGAGATTTGGGGCATAAGTGATGGTGATTACCCGTACGATGGATACTTGTCAGTGAGAGTGGAATTTTCAGAGGGAGATGTGGGAGTATCGGAAGCCTTTGAGACGCTGGTGTTGGTTTGTCCGGATCCGGTGGAGACCGGTGGTGCTGCCCTGTTGGTGGGGACTAACTCCCCTCTGGTGCGACGGCTCTTGGGAGCCTGTAAGAAGGGGGGGGAGAACTTTTTGGAGACCCTCTCGGTACACCCCGTGTTCCGAGGAGTGTACGAAGGAGTGAGTGACCCCCAGGGGCTGGACCCGGAGTGCAAACGAGGGACGGTGTGGTGCACTCAGGCGAGGCCTAAGGTGATACAGCCAGGGGAGGCGGCATTAGTGATGGGAACCCCCAGATTCCCCGGATTGCCGCCGGGAGAGGCCCTGCTAGTAGACGCCCCCGACGACCTGGAAAGGGAGTTCTGGTTCCCGGCTGGGGCGCTGGTGAGACCTGAATTGCAGAGGCCCTCAGCTGTACAGGCACGGCGGATGGGGGTGATGATACGGAACATAACGGAGAGGGAGATCACCTTTAAGCGCGGGATGCCCCTCGCGCACTTGTTCCCGGTGACGGTGATGTCCAGCGCCCCTGTGAAGCCCACTGGAAGAGAACTATTGGGAGACGGGGGGCGGCTGACCGAGGAGGCCTTTAATTTTGAAAACTCCCCTGTACCGCTGGCGTATAAGAGCAGGCTGGTGGAGAAGATGCTGAAGTTAGGGGATGTCTTTTCTCAGGGCGAGTTTGATGTAGGGTTTTCCAAGAGCACTCGGCACACCATTCGGGTAACAAATGACACCCCGTTTAGGGAGAGGTCGCGGCGGTTGGCCCCAGCAGATGTGGAGGATGTGCGGCAGCACTTGCGGCAGTTGAAAGATGCCGGGATTATTGCGGAGGCCCGAAGCCCATATGCGTCCCCCATAGTGGTGGCAAGGAAGAAAAATGGGAAGGTACGCATGTGCGTGGACTATAGGACCCTGAACCGCCGCACTGTTCCCGACCAATATACGGTCCCGAGGGTGGAAGATGCATTGGCCTGTCTAAGTGGTGCACAGTGGTTCAGTGTATTGGATTTGCGGAGTGGGTATTACCAGATTCCGATGAGCGAGACTGATAAGGAGAAGACAGCCTTTATCTGTCCCCTGGGGTTTTTCCAGTTCGAACGAATGCCCCAAGGTATCTCGGGGGCCCCAGCCACCTTTCAGCGGCTCATGGAGCGGACAGTGGGGGACATGAACCTGCTGGAGGTATTGGTGTACCTGGACGACCTGATAGTGTTCGGATCTACGTTGGAGGAACATGAGGAGCGGCTGCTGAAGGTGCTGAGTCGGCTGAAAGAGGAAGGGTTAAAACTTTCCCTGGATAAATGCCAGTTCTGTAAGACGTCAGTCAGTTATGTTGGGCACATAATCTCGCGAAATGGAGTGGCCACCGATCCGGATAAGATAGCCGCAGTCACCACCTGGCCGAGACCTCAGAAGGTGAGCGCCTTACGCTCGTTTTTGGGGTTTTGCGGATATTACCGGCGATTCGTGAAAGGATATGCGAAAATGAGTCATCCATTGAACCAGCTGTTGTGTGGCTATCCACCTATGGGGGGGAGGAGGAGGAAGGGAGACCGAGGGTCGGAGGTAGGAGGATACTTGAACCCGGGGGAGCCTTTTGGAGTGAGGTGGGATGCTCAATGTGAGGAGGCGTTCCAATCTCTAAAAAGGGCGCTGACACAGGCCCCAGTGTTGGCTTTTGCTGATCCCCGGAAGCCGTATGTTCTACACACTGATGCCAGTCACGAGGGTCTTGGGGCTGTTCTGTACCAGGAACAGGGAAACGGATTGAGGCCAGTGGCGTTTGTCAGTCGGAGCTTGTCGCCATCTGAGAGAAACTATCCCACTCACAAGCTGGAGTTCTTGGCATTGAAATGGGCGGTGGTAGACAAGTTGAGTGACTACCTATACGGGGCCCAGTTTGAAGTGAGAACTGATAACAACCCCCTCACTTATATCCTGACTTCGGCGAAGCTGGACGCTACTGGGCACCGGTGGGTAGCAGCCTTGTCTGCCTATGAGTTCAGCCTGAAGTACCGCCCGGGGAGTCGGAACATCGATGCAGATGCCCTGTCTCGTCGGGCGCACGACGAGTCGGGCACGGCCGAGGAGTGGAAGAGTGTCCCTGCCCAGGGAGTAAAGGCCATGTGTCAAGTTGGGAGCGACGGGGAAGTAGGAGCACAGATGGGAACGGATCGGGCAGTAGATCAACTGGGGGCTGACGGTGACGCGCTGCCCACTGGTTACTGTAATGTGACTGCTCTGAGGAACCGGCAGCTGCCGGAGTTGAGTCACCAGGAAGTACAGGCGGCTCAGCGTGATGACCCAAGCCTTGGCACTATCTGGTACGCGGTTAGCCAGGGTGATATGGGGCAGGTGGAGAAGGCGAAACATGCCTCCGTTCCTCTACTACTGAAGGAGTGGCCCCGGTTGAAGCTGAAGAACCACGTCCTGTACCGAGTCACTTCGCCTCCGGACCACCCCCGGCGCTGGCAGCTGGTCATGCCCGAGAAGTATCGAAAGGCTGTGCTTCAGGCTCTACATGATGATTCCGGGCACTTAGGGGTAGAGAAGACCTATGGATTAGTCAAGGACCGGTTTTACTGGCCCCGGATGAGGGGGGAGGTGGAAGAATACTGTAAGACCTGTAGCCGTTGCGTCAGGAGGAAGACCTTGCCTGCGCAGGCGGCTCCGTTATCCCACTTGCAGAGTGCAGGACCCATGGACCTGGTGTGTATGGATTTCCTGTCTATTGAGCCGGACACCAGCAATACCGCGAATGTTTTGGTCCTCACGGATCACTACACTAGATATGCGCAGGCTTTTCCTACTAAGGATCAGAAAGCGACTACAGTGGCGAAGGTGTTATGGGAGAAGTACTTTGTTCATTATGGCCTTCCCCGGCGGATCCACAGTGATCAGGGACGGGACTTCGAGAGCAGGCTTATCCATGAATTGCTGGATATGCTTGGGGTTGAAAAGTCCAGAACCACCCCCTATCACCCTCAGGGTGATCCTCAGCCCGAGAGGTTTAACCGGACCCTGCTGGACATGCTCGGCACCTTGGAGATTGGACGGAAGAGTAAGTGGAGTCAGCACATCGCCCATTTGGTTCATTGTTACAATTGTACTCGCAATGATGCTACGGGGTACTCGCCCTACTATCTGATGTTCGGACGGGAAGCGAGGTTGCCCATTGATCTGTGTTTTGGGACTGAAGCGGGGGAAATACCTTCGAAGCCATGTCTGAAGTACGTGTCCGATATGAGGAGAGAGTTGAAAAGGGCGTACGAGTTGGCTGAGGCGGCAGCCACCAAGCAGAACCAGCGGAATAAAAGGAGGTATGATCAGAAGGTAAAGTTCGTCCAGCTATTGCCGGGAGACCGAGTCCTCATCCGGAATTTAGGACTACAGGGTAAGCACAAGTTGGCGGACCGTTGGGCAGCCACCCCATATGTGGTGGAGAGTCAGATGCCGAATCTCCCGGTTTACCGGGTGAGACCTGAGGGCGGGCAGGGGCCTGTCAAGGTACTCCATCGGAACCACCTGTTGCCTCTGGGTCGAGAGGTGAAGATGGACCTAGAGTCCGAATGGGAGTTTACTCCTAGTACGAGGACTCTGCGAGGGCGCGGGGCGCGGGAAGAGCCCGCTGCGAAGAAAACGGGGCCGGTCCCCACCTCGAGAAGGGATACGTCATCGGAAGATGATGATTCGGACGTGTGGTACCTGCTTCCGTTCGCTGATTCCCCGGTGCGGGGAGAAGAGACTCTTGGCCCTTCCATCACTGAGTCAGGGGGACCGAGGGAGGGTGTTGCAGAGCCGCCTGTATTACAGCCAGCATTGGGGGAGGAGAGGGTGGAGGCAGAACCCGAGCCAGAGGGCTCACCGGGGCAGAGGGATCCCGGTGAAGGGGAAGGTCCGACAGATCGGCTCGAGGGGTCACCTGGGGTGTCTGAACAGGGAGAGTCCACAGAGGAAGTCCTGAGGCCTCAGAGGAGTAGGCATCCCCCGGAAAGACTCACTTATATAGCGCCGGGAGAGCAGGGTGTAATCTCTACTGCCCTGCAAAGTTATGTCACTGCTTTATGCACCTGGGTTGGGTTTTGTGTTTTACAAGGAGTACTAGTGAATTCTGTTAACGTCATGAGGGCATGACTTTTTTTAGGTGGGGGGAGAGTGTACGGGGTCTTTCTTTTGTTACATTTAAAATGGCGATTTTTGTTATGTTAATCTGTGGAATGCGGCTTTGTTGTGTTTTAACGCTGCAGAGAGTTTGCGCTAGCAGTTTATTGTGGTTTAGAGGGTGATAAGAGGGTGCTATTAGCCAATGGGTGGTTATGTATCGTTTTGTTTTCGGATGCCATGCTGTATGATATGACTGTGGACTGAGTTTTGGCGGGGAGTCGGGAGGAGAGACGAGGAGGACGGCGGACGTGCGGAGAGGCTCCGGTCGATCACTTCGGGTGGTCCCGAGCCGTGGGTCGACGGAATTCGGGTGGTCGTCTGACGTCGAACTTGAGCTCCAACGGTAGCGCGCGAAGAACTTGGACTTTGAATAAGTGTTGGCGCCTTTTTTTTCATTACTTTCCTCTCTGTATCACATGTATATTAATGCCCTAGAATTAGTAATATCTATAAAGTGTATGTGTTAAAATTTACTGGGTGTGCTGGCTGATGATTGATGTTTGTGATTGATTCGGGCGACGATTGACCCTGAGGGGACTGCTGAAGCAGGTGCTGGGCGGGATTTCCCCTAGACATACACGAGCCAAAATAACGGAACGTTACATGAGTATTGCAGGGATAATAGTCTCGGATCAATTATGATCTGGTACAGCAATCTGAGTATTGCAGGGAGTAATAGTCTCGGATCAATCATGGTCTGATACAGCAATCTGAGTATTGCAGGGATAATAGTCTCGGATCAATCATGGTCTGATACAGCAATCTGTGTATTGCAGGGATAGTAGTCGCGGATCAATCATGGTCTGGTACAGCAATCTGAGTATTGCAAGGAGTAATAGTCTCGGATCAATCATGGTCTGGTACAGCAATCTGAATATTGCAGGGAGTAATAGACTCGGATCAATCATGGTCTGGTACAGCAATCTGAGTATTGCAGGGAGTAATAGTTTCGGATAAATCATGGTCTGTACAGCAATCTGAGTATTGCAGGGAGTAATATTCGCAGATCAATCATGGTCTGGTACAGCAATCTGAGTATTGCTGGGAGTAATAGTCTCGGATCCATCATGGTCTGGTACAGCAATCTGAGTTTTGCAGGGAGTAATAATCTGAGTATTGCAGGGATAATAGTCTCGGATCAGTAATGATCTGGTACAGCAATGTGAGTATTGCAGGGAGTAATAGTCTCGGATCAAACATGGTCTGATACAGCAATCTGAGTATTGCAGGGAGTAATAGTCACGGATGAACCATGGTCTGATACTGCAATCTGAATATTGCAAGGATAATAGTCTCGGATCAACATGGTCTGGTACAGCAATCTGAGTATTGCTGGGAGTAATAGTCTCGGAGCAATCATGGTCTAGTACAGCAATCTGAGTATTGCAGGGAATAATAGTCTCAGATCAACTATGGTCTGATGCAGCAATCTGAATATTACAGAGAGTAATAGTCTCGGATCAATCATGGTCTGATACAGCAATCTGCGTATTGCTGGGACATTCGTCTCGGATCAATCATGGTCTGATACAGCAATCTGAGTATTGCAGGCAGTAATAATCTGAGTATTGCAGGGATAATAGTCCCGGATCAATCATGGTCTGATACAGCAATCTGAGTATTGCAGGGATAATAGTCTCGGATCAATCATGGTCTGATAAAACAATCTGAGTATTGCAGGGATAATAGTCTCGGATCAATCATGGTCTGGTACAGCAATCTGAGTATTGCAGGGAGTAATAATCTTAGTATTGCAGGGATAATAGTCTCGGATCAATCATGGTCTGGTACAGCAATCTGAGCATTGCAGGGATAATAGTCTCGGATTAATCATGGTCTGGTACAGCAATCTGAGCATTGCAGGGAGTAATAGTCTCGGATCAATCATGGTCTGGTACAGCAATCTGAGTATTGCAGGGAGTAATCGTCTCGGATCAGCCATGGTCTGATACAGCAATCTACGTATTGCAGGGAGTAATAGTCTCGGATGAACCATGATCAGGTACAGCAATTTGAGTATTGCAGCGAGTAATAGTCTCTGATCGAACATTGTCTGATACAGCAATTTGAGTATTGCAGGGAGTAATAGTCTCGGATCAATCATGGTCTGATACAGAAATCTGAGTATTGCAGGGAGTAATAGTCTCGAATTAATCATGGTCTGATACAGCAATCTGCGTATTGCAGGGACAATAGTCTCGGATCAATCATGGTCTGGTACAGCAATCTGAGTGTTGCAGGGATAATAGTCGCGGATCAATCATGATCTGATACAGCAATCTGCGTATTGCAGGGACAATAGTCTCGGATCAATCATGGTGTGATACAGCAATCTGAGTATTGCAGGAAGTAATAATCTGAGGATTGCAGGGAGTAATAGTCTCGGATCAATTATGATCTGGTACAGCAATCTGAGTATTGCAGGGAGTAATAGTCTCGGATCAATCATGGTCTGATACAGCAATCTGAGTATTGCAGGGATAATAGTCTCGGATCAATCATGGTCTGATACAGCAATCTGTGTATTGCAGGGATAGTAGTCGCGGATCAATCATGGTCTGGTACAGCAATCTGAGTATTGCAAGGAGTAATAGTCTCGGATCAATCATGGTCTGGTACAGCAATCTGAATATTGCAGGGAGTAATAGACTCGGATCAATCATGGTCTGGTACAGCAATCTGAGTATTGCAGGGAGTAATAGTTTCGGATAAATCATGGTCTGTACAGCAATCTGAGTATTGCAGGGAGTAATATTCGCAGATCAATCATGGTCTGGTACAGCAATCTGAGTATTGCTGGGAGTAATAGTCTCGGATCCATCATGGTCTGGTACAGCAATCTGAGTTTTGCAGGGAGTAATAATCTGAGTATTGCAGGGATAATAGTCTCGGATCAGTCATGATCTGGTACAGCAATCTGAGTATTGCAGGGAGTAATAGTCTCGGATCAAACATGGTCTGATACAGCAATCTGAGTATTGCAGGGAGTAATAGTCACGGATGAACCATGGTCTGATACTGCAATCTGAATATTGCAAGGATAATAGTCTCGGATCAACATGGTCTGGTACAGCAATCTGAGTATTGCTGGGAGTAATAGTCTCGGAGCAATCATGGTCTAGTACAGCAATCTGAGTATTGCAGGGAATAATAGTCTCAGATCAACTATGGTCTGATGCAGCAATCTGAGTATTACAGAGAGTAATAGTCTCGGATCAATCATGGTCTGATACAGCAATCTGCGTATTGCTGGGACATTCGTCTCGGATCAATCATGGTCTGATACAGCAATCTGAGTATTGCAGGCAGTAATAATCTGAGTATTGCAGGGATAATAGTCCCGGATCAATCATGGTCTGATACAGCAATCTGAGTATTGCAGGGATAATAGTCTCGGATCAATCATGGTCTGATAAAGCAATCTGAGTATTGCAGGGATAATAGTCTCGGATCAATCATGGTCTGGTACAGCAATCTGAGTATTGCAGGGAGTAATAATCTTAGTATTGCAGGGATAATAGTCTCGGATCAATCATGGTCTGGTACAGCAATCTGAGCATTGCAGGGATAATAGTCTCGGATTAATCATGGTCTGGTACAGCAATCTGAGCATTGCAGGGAGTAATAGTCTCGGATCAATCATGGTCTGGTACAGCAATCTGAGTATTGCAGGGAGTAATCGTCTCGGATCAACCATGGTCTGATACAGCAATCTACGTATTGCAGGGAGTAATAGTCTCGGATGAACCATGATCAGGTACAGCAATTTGAGTATTGCAGCGAGTAATAGTCTCTGATCGACCATTGTCTGATACAGCAATTTGAGTATTGCAGGGAGTAATAGTCTCGGATAAATCATGCTCTGATACAGAAATCTGAGTATTGCAGGGAGTAATAGTCTCGAATTAATCATGGTCTGATACAGCAATCTGCGTATTGCAGGGACAATAGTCTCGGATCAATCATGGTCTGGTACAGCAATCTGAGTGTTGCAGGGATAATAGTCGCGGATCAATCATGATCTGATACAGCAATCTGCGTATTGCAGGGACAATAGTCTCGGATCAATCATGGTGTGATACAGCAATCTGAGTATTGCAGGAAGTAATAATCTGAGGATTGCAGGGAGTAATAGTCTCGGATCAATCATGGGGTGGTACAGCAATCTGAGTATTGCAGGGAGTAATAGTCTCGGATCAATCATGGTCTGATACAGCAATCTGAGTATTGCAGGGAGTAATAGTCTCGGATCAATCATGGTCTGATAGAGCAATCTGAGTATTGCAGGGAATAATAGTCTCAGATCAACCATGGTCTGATACAGCAATCTGAGTATTGCAGAGAGTAATAGTCTCGGATCAATCATGGTCTGGTACAGCAATCTGAGTATTGCAGGGAGTAATAGTCTCGGATCAACCATGGTCTGATACAGCAATCTGAGTATTGCAGGGAGTAATAGTCTCGGATGAACCATGATCTGATAGAGCAATCTGAGTATTGCAGGCAGTAATAGTCTCGGATCGACCATGGTCTGATACAGCAATTTGAGTATTGCAGGGGGTAATAGTCTCGGATCAATCATGGTCTGATACAGCAATCTGAGGATTGCAGGGAGTAATAATATGAGTATTGCAGGGATAATAGTCTCGGATCAATGATGGTCTGATACAGCAATCTGAGTATTGCAGGGATAATAGTCTCGGATCAATCATGGTCTGATACAGCAATCTGAGTATTGCAGGGAGTAAAAGTCTGGGATCAATCATGGTCTGATACAGCAATCTGCGTATTGCAGGGACAATAGTCTCGGATCAATCATGGTCTGGTACTGCAATCTGAGTATTGAAGGGATAATAGTCTCGGATCAATCATGGTCTGATAGAGCAATCTGAGTATTGCAGGGAGTAATTATCTGAGTATTGTAGGGATAATAGTCCCGGATCAATCATGGTCTGATACAGCAATCTGAGTATTGCAGGGATAATAGTCTCGGATCAATCATGGTCTGATACACCAATCTTTGTATTGCAGGGATAGTAGTCGCGGATCAATCATGGTCTGGTACAGCAATCTGAGTATTGCAAGGAGTAATAGTCTCGGATCAATCATGGTCTGGTACAGCAATCTGAATATTGCAGGGAGTAATAGACTCGGATCAATCATGGTCTGGTACAGCAATCTGAGTATTGCAGTGAGTAATAGTTTCGGATAAATCATGGTCTGGTACAGCAATCTGAGTATTGCAGGGAGTAATATTCTCAGATCAATCATGGTCTGGTACAGCAATCTGAGTATTGCAGGGAGTGATAGTCTCGGATCAATCATGGTCTGGTACAGCAATCTGAGTATTGCTGGGATAATAGTCTGGGATCAATCATGGTCTGGTGCAGCAATCTGAGTATTGCTGGGAGTAATAGTCTCGGATCAATCATGGTCTGGTACAGCAATCTGAGTTTTGCAGGGAGTAATAATCTGAGTATTGCAGGGATAATAGTCTCGGATCAATTATGATCTGGTACAGCAATCTGAGTATTGCAGGGAGTAATAGTCTCGGATCAATCATGGTCTGATACAGCAATATGAGTATTGCAGGGATAATAGTCTCGGATCAATCATGGTCTGATACAGCAATCTGTGTATTGCAGGGATAGTAGTCGCGGATCAATCATGGTCTGGTACAGCAATCTGAGTATTGCAAGGAGTAATAGTCTCGGATCAATCATGGTCTGGTACAGAAATCTGAATATTGCAGGGAGTAATAGACTCGGATCAATCATGGTCTGGTACAGCAATCTGAGTATTGCAGGGAGTAATAGTTTCGGATAAATCATGGTCTGTACAGCAATCTGAGTATTGTAGGGAGTAATATTCTCAGATCAATCATGGTCTGGTACAGCAATCTGAGTATTGCTGGGAGTAATAGTCTCGGATCCATCATGGTCTGGTACAGCAATCTGAGTTTTGCAGGGAGTAATAATCTGAGTATTGCAGGGATAATAGTCTCGGATCAGTCATGATCTGGTACAGCAATCTGAGTATTGCAGGGAGTAATAGTCTCGGATCAAACATGGTCTGATACAGCAATCTGAGTATTGCAGGGAGTAATAGTCACGGATGAACCATGGTCTGATACGGCAATCTGAATATTGCAGGGATAATAGTCTCGGATCAACATGGTCTGGTACAGCAATCTGAGTATTGCTGGGAGTAATAGTCTCGGAGCAATCATGGTCTAGTACAGCAATCTGAGTATTGCAGGGAATAATAGTCTCAGATCAACTATGGTCTGATGCAGCAATCTGAGTATTACAGAGAGTAATAGTCTCGGATTAATCATGGTCTGATACAGCAATTTGAGTATTGCAGAGAGTAATAATCTGAGTATTGCAGGGATAATAGTCCCGGATCAATCATGGTCTGATACAGCAATCTGAGTATTGCAGGCATAATAGTCTCGGATCTATCATGGTCTGGAACAGCAATCTGAGTATTGCAGGGAGTAATAATCTGAGTATTGCAGGGATAATAGTCTCGGATCAATCATGGTCTGGTACAGCAATCTGAGCATTGCAGGGAAAATAGTCTTGGAGCAGTCATGGTCTGGAACAGCAATCTGAGTATTGCAGGGATAATAGTCTGGGATTAATCATGGTCTGGTACAGCAATCTGAGTATTGCAGGGAGTAATAGTGTCGGATCAATCATGGTCTGGTACAGCAATCTGAGTATTGCAGGGAGTAATAGTTTCGGATCAATCATGGTCTGGTACAGCAAGCTGAGTATTGCAGGGAGTAATATTCTCAGCTCAATCATGGTCTGGTACAGCAATCTGAGTATTGCAGGGAGTAATAGTCTCGGATCAATCATGGTCTGATATAGCAATCTGAGTATTGCTGAGAGTAATAGTCTCGGATCAATCATGGTCTGGTACAGCAATCTGAGTATTGCAGGGAGTAATAATCTAAGTATTGCAGGGATAATAGTCCCGGATCAATCATTATCTGATACAGCAATCTAAGTATTGCAGAGAGTAATAGTCTCGGATGAACCATGGTCTGATACAGCAATCTGAGTATTGCAGGGAGTAATAGTCTGAGTATTGCAGGGATAATAGTCTCGGATCAATCATGGTCTGGTACAGCAATCTGAGTATTGCAGGGATAATAGTCTCGGATCAACCATGGTCTGATACAGCAATCTGAGTATTGCAGGGATAATAGTCTCGGATCAATCATGGTCTGGTACAGCAATCTGAGTATTGCAGGGAGTAATAGTCTCGGATCAATCATGGTCTGGTACAGCAATCTGAGTATTGCAGGGAGTAATAGTCTCGGATCAATCATGGTCTGGTACAGTAATCTGAGTATTGCAGGGAGTAAGAGTCTCGGATCAATCATGGTCTGATACAGCAATCTGCGTATTGCAGGGACAATAGTCTCGGATCAATGATGGTCTGGTACAGCAATCTGAGTATTGCAGGGATAATAGTCTCGGATCAATCATGGTCTGATACAGCAATCTGCGTATTGCTGGGACATTCGTCTCGGATCAATCATGGTCTGATACAGCAATCTGAGTATTGCAGGGAGTAATAATCTGAGTATTGCAGGGATAATAGCCCCGGATCAATCATGGTCTGATACAGCAATCTGAGTATTGCAGGGATAATAGTCTCGGATCAATCATGGTCTGATACAGCAATCTGAGTATTGCAGGGATAATAGTCTCGGATCAATCATGGTCTGGTACAGCAATCTGAGCATTGCAGGGATAATAGTCTCGGATTAATCATGGTCTGGTACAGCAATCTGAGCATTGCAGGGAGTAATAGTCTCGGATCAATCATGGTCTGGTACAGCAATCTGAGTATTGCAGGGAGTATTAGTTTCGGATCAATCATGGTCTGGTACAGCAATCTGAGTATTGCAGGGAGTAATATTCTCAGATCAATCATGGTCTGGTATAGCAATCTGAGTATTGCAGGGAGTAATAGTCTCGGATCAAACATGGTCTGATACAGCAATCTGAGTATTGCAGAGAGTAATAGTCTCGGATCAATCATGGTCTAGTACAGCAATCTGAGTATTGCAGGGAGTAATAATCTGAGAATTGCAGGGATAATAGTCCCGGATCAATCATGGTCTGATACAGCAATCCGAGTATTGCAGGGATAATAGTCTCGGATCAATCATGGTCTGATACAGCAATCTGAGTATTGCAAAGAGTAATAGTCTCGGATCAATCATGGTCTGGTACAGCAATCTGAGTATTGCAGGGAGTAATAGTCTCGGATCAACCATGGTCTGATACAGCAATCTAAGTATTGCAGGGAGTAATAGTCTCGGATGAACCATGATCAGATACAGCAATCTGAGTATTGCAGCGAGTAATAGTCTCTGATCGACCATGGTCTGATACAGCAATCTGAGTATTGCTGGGAGTAATAGTCTCGGAGCAATCATGGTCTAGTACAGCAATCTGAGTATTGCAGGGAATAATAGTCTCAGATCAACTATGGTCTGATGCAGCAATCTGAGTATTACAGAGAGTAATAGTCTCGGATTAATCATGGTCTGATACAGCAATTTGAGTATTGCAGAGAGTAATAATCTGAGTATTGCAGGGATAATAGTCCCGGATCAATCATGGTCTGATACAGCAATCTGAGTATTGCAGGCATAATAGTCTCGGATCTATCATGGTCTGGAACAGCAATCTGAGTATTGCAGGGAGTAATAATCTGAGTATTGCAGGGATAATAGTCTCGGATCAATCATGGTCTGGTACAGCAATCTGAGCATTGCAGGGAAAATAGTCTTGGAGCAGTCATGGTCTGGAACAGCAATCTGAGTATTGCAGGGATAATAGTCTGGGATTAATCATGGTCTGGTACAGCAATCTGAGTATTGCAGGGAGTAATAGTGTCGGATCAATCATGGTCTGGTACAGCAATCTGAGTATTGCAGGGAGTAATAGTTTCGGATCAATCATGGTCTGGTACAGCAAGCTGAGTATTGCAGGGAGTAATATTCTCAGCTCAATCATGGTCTGGTACAGCAATCTGAGTATTGCAGGGAGTAATAGTCTCGGATCAATCATGGTCTGATATAGCAATCTGAGTATTGCTGAGAGTAATAGTCTCGGATCAATCATGGTCTGGTACAGCAATCTGAGTATTGCAGGGAGTAATAATCTAAGTATTGCAGGGATAATAGTCCCGGATCAATCATTATCTGATACAGCAATCTAAGTATTGCAGAGAGTAATAGTCTCGGATGAACCATGGTCTGATACAGCAATCTGAGTATTGCAGGGAGTAATAGTCTGAGTATTGCAGGGATAATAGTCTCGGATCAATCATGGTCTGGTACAGCAATCTGAGTATTGCAGGGATAATAGTCTCGGATCAACCATGGTCTGATACAGCAATCTGAGTATTGCAGGGATAATAGTCTCGGATCAATCATGGTCTGGTACAGCAATCTGAGTATTGCAGGGAGTAATAGTCTCGGATCAATCATGGTCTGGTACAGCAATCTGAGTATTGCAGGGAGTAATAGTCTCGGATCAATCATGGTCTGGTACAGTAATCTGAGTATTGCAGGGAGTAAGAGTCTCGGATCAATCATGGTCTGATACAGCAATCTGCGTATTGCAGGGACAATAGTCTCGGATCAATCATGGTCTGGTACAGCAATCTGAGTATTGCAGGGATAATAGTCTCGGATCAATCATGGTCTGATACAGCAATCTGCGTATTGCTGGGACATTCGTCTCGGATCAATCATGGTCTGATACAGCAATCTGAGTATTGCAGGGAGTAATAATCTGAGTATTGCAGGGATAATAGCCCCGGATCAATCATGGTCTGATACAGCAATCTGAGTATTGCAGGGATAATAGTCTCGGATCAATCATGGTCTGATACAGCAATCTGAGTATTGCAGGGATAATAGTCTCGGATCAATCATGGTCTGGTACAGCAATCTGAGCATTGCAGGGATAATAGTCTCGGATTAATCATGGTCTGGTACAGCAATCTGAGCATTGCAGGGAGTAATAGTCTCGGATCAATCATGGTCTGGTACAGCAATCTGAGTATTGCAGGGAGTATTAGTTTCGGATCAATCATGGTCTGGTACAGCAATCTGAGTATTGCAGGGAGTAATATTCTCAGATCAATCATGGTCTGGTATAGCAATCTGAGTATTGCAGGGAGTAATAGTCTCGGATCAAACATGGTCTGATACAGCAATCTGAGTATTGCAGAGAGTAATAGTCTCGGATCAATCATGGTCTAGTACAGCAATCTGAGTATTGCAGGGAGTAATAATCTGAGAATTGCAGGGATAATAGTCCCGGATCAATCATGGTCTGATACAGCAATCCGAGTATTGCAGGGATAATAGTCTCGGATCAATCATGGTCTGATACAGCAATCTGAGTATTGCAAAGAGTAATAGTCTCGGATCAATCATGGTCTGGTACAGCAATCTGAGTATTGCAGGGAGTAATAGTCTCGGATCAACCATGGTTTGATACAGCAATCTAAGTATTGCAGGGAGTAATAGTCTCGGATGAACCATGATCAGATACAGCAATCTGAGTATTGCAGCGAGTAATAGTCTCTGATCGACCATGGTCTGATACAGCAATCTGAGTATTGCAGGGAGTAATAGTCTCGGATCGACCATGGTCTGATACAGCAATCTGAGTATTGCAGGGATAATAGTCGCGGATCAATCATGGTGTGATAGAGCAATCTGAGTATTGCAGGAAGTAATAATCTGAGGATTGCAGGGAGTAATAGTCTCGGATCAATCATGGGGTGGTACAGCAATCTGAGTATTGCAGGGAGTAATAGTCTCGGATCAATCATGGTCTGATACAGCAATCTGAGTATTGCAGGGTGTAATAGTCTCGGATCAATCATGGTCTGATACAGCAATCTGAGTATTGCTGGGAATAATAGTCTCAGATCAACCATGGTCTGATGCAGCAATCTGAGTATTACAGTGAGTAATAGTCTCGGATCAACCATGGTCTGATACAGCAATCTGAGTATTGCAGGGAGTAATAGTCTCGGATCAACCATGGTCTGATACAGCAATCTGAGTATTGCAGAGAGTAATAGTCTCGGATCAATCACGGTCTGGTACAGCAATCTGAGTATTGCAGGGAGTAATAGTCTCGGATCAACCATGGTCTGATACAGCAATCTGAGTATTGCAGGGAGTAATAGTCTCGGATGAACCATGATCTGATACAGCAATCTGAGTATTGCAGGGAGTAATAGTCTCGGATCGATCATGGTCTGATACAGCAATTTGAGTATTGCAGGGGGTAATAGTCTCGGATCAATCATGGTCTGATACAGCAATCTGAGGATTGCAGGGAGTAATAATCTGAGTATTGCAGGAATAATAGTCTCGGATCAATGATGGTCTGATACAGCAATCTGAGTATTGCAGGGATAATAGTCTCCGATCAATCATGGTCTGATACAGCAATCTGAGTATTGCAGGGAGTAAAAGTCTGGGATCAATCATGGTCTGATACAGCAATCTGCGTATTGCACGGACAATAGTCTCGGATCAATCATGGTCTGGTACTGCAATCTGAGTATTGAATGGATAATAGTCTCGGATTAATCATGGTCTGATACAGCAATCTGAGTATTGCATTGATAATAGTCTCGGATCAATCATTGTCTGATAGAGCAATCTGAGTATTGCAGGGAGTAATAATCTGAGTATTGCAGGGATAATAGTCCCGGATCAATCATGGTCTGATACAGCAATCTGAGTATTGCAGGGATAATAGTCTCGGATCAATCATGGTCTGATACAGCAATCTGTGTATTGCAGGGATAGTAGTCTCGGATCAATCATGGTCTGGTACAGCAATCTGAGTATTGCAAGGAGTAATAGTCTCGGATCAATCATGGTCTGATACAGCAATCTGAATATTGCAGGGAGTAATAGACTCGGATCAATCATGGTCTGGTACAGCAATCTGAGTATTGCAGGGAGTAATAGTTTCGGATCAATCATGGTCTGGTACAGCAATCTGAGTATTGCAGGGAGTAATATTCTCAGATCAATCATGGTCTGGTACAGCAATCTGAGTATTGCAGGGAGTAATAGTCTCGGATCAACCATGGTCTGATACAGCAATCTGAGTATTGCAGAGAGTAATTGTCTCGGATCAATCATGGTCTGATACAGCAATCTGAGTATTGTAGGGATAGTAGTCCCGGATCAATCATGGTCTGGTACAGCAATCTAAGTATTGCAGAGAGTAATAGTCTCGGATGAACCATTGTCTGATACAGCAATCTGAGTATTGCAGGGAGTAAAAGTCTGAGTATTTGAGGGATAATAGTCTCGGATCAATTATGGTCTGGTACAGCAATCTGAGTATTGCAGGGAGTAATAGTCTCGGGTTAACCATGGTCTGATACAGCAATCTGAGTATTGCAGGGAGTAATAGTCTCGGATCAACCATGGTCTGATACAGCAATCTGAGTATTGCAGGGAGTAATAGTCTCGGATCGACCATGGTCTGATACAGCAATTTGAGTATTGCAGGGAGTAATAGTCTCGGATCAACCATGGTCTGATACAGCAATCTGAGTATTGCAGGGATTAATAGTCAGAGTATTGCAGGGATAATAGTCTCGGATCAATCATGGTCTGGTACAGCAATCTGAGTATTGCAGGGAGTAATAGTCTCGGATCAACCATGGTCTGATACAGCAATCTGAGTATTGCAGGGAGTAATAGTCTCGGATCAACCATGGTCTGATACAGCAATCTGAGTATTGCAGGGATTAATAGTCAGAGTATTGCAGGGATAATAGTCTCGGATCAATCATGGTCTGGTACAGCAATCTGAGTATTGCAGGGAGTAATAGTCTCGGATCAACCATGGTCTGATACAGCAATCTGAGTATTGCAGGGAGTAATAGTCTCGGATCAACCATGGTCTGATACAGCAATCTGAGTATTGCAGGGAGTAATAGTCTCGGATCGACCATGGTCTGATACAGCAATTTGAGTATTGCAGGGAGTAATAGTCTCGGATCAACCATGGTCTGATACAGCAATCTGAGTATTGCAGGGATTAATAGTCTGAGTATTGCAGGGATAATAGTCTCGGATCAACCATGGTCTGATACAGCAATCTGAGTATTGCAGGGACTAATAATCTCGGATCAAACATGGACTGATACAGTAATCTGATTATTGCAGGGAGTAATAGTCTCGGATCAATCATGGTCTGGTACAGCAATCTGAGTATTGCAGGGAGTAATAGTCTCGGATCAATCATGGTCTGGTACAGTAATCTGAGTATTGCAGGGAGTAATAGTCTCGGATCAATCATGGTCTGATACAGCAATCTGCGTATTGCAGGGACAATAGTCTCGGATCAATCATGGTCTGGTACAGCAATCTGAGTATTGCAGGGATAATAGTCTCGGATCAATCATGGTCTGATACAGCAATCTGCGTATTGCTGGGAGATTCGTCTCGGATCAATCATGGGCTGATACAGCAATCTGAGTATTGCAGGGAGTAATAATCTGAGTATTGCAGGGATAATAGTCCCGGATCAATCATGGTCTGATACAGCAATCTGAGTATTGCAGGGAGTAATAGTCTGAGTATTGCAGGGATAATAGTCTCGGA
Source organism: Mobula birostris (assembly GCF_030028105.1). Classification (NCBI taxonomy): domain Eukaryota; kingdom Metazoa; phylum Chordata; class Chondrichthyes; order Myliobatiformes; family Myliobatidae; genus Mobula; species Mobula birostris. Next base: position 91,645,492 of record NC_092378.1, read on the forward strand.
TCAATCATGGTCTGGTACAGCAATCTGAGTATTGCAGGGAGTAATAGTCTCGGATCAACCATGGTCTGATACAGCAATCTGAGTATTGCAGGGAGTAATAGTCTCGGATCAACCATGGTCTGATACAGCAATCTGAGTATTGCAGAGAGTAATAGTCTCGGATCAATCACGGTCTGGTACAGCAATCTGAGTATTGCAGGGAGTAATAGTCTCGGATCAACCATGGTCTGATACAGCAATCTGAGTATTGCAGGGAGTAATAGTCTCGGATGAACCATGGTCTGATACAGCAATCTGAGGATTGCAGGGAGTAATAATCAGAGTATTGCAGGAATAATAGTCTCGGATCAATGATGGTCTGATACAGCAATCTGAGTATTGCAGGGATAATAGTCTCCGATCAATCATGGTCTGATACAGCAATCTGAGTATTGCAGGGAGTAAAAGTCTGGGATCAATCATGGTCTGATACAGCAATCTGCGTATTGCACGGACAATAGTCTCGGATCAATCATGGTCTGGTACTGCAATCTGAGTATTGAATGGATAATAGTCTCGGATTAATCATGGTCTGATACAGCAATCTGAGTATTGCATTGATAATAGTCTCGGATCAATCATTGTCTGATAGAGCAATCTGAGTATTGCAGGGAGTAATAATCTGAGTATTGCAGGGATAATAGTCCCGGATCAATCATGGTCTGATACAGCAATCTGAGTATTGCAGGGATAATAGTCTCGGATCAATCATGGTCTGATACAGCAATCTGTGTATTGCAGGGATAGTAGTCTCGGATCAATCATGGTCTGGTACAGCAATCTGAGTATTGCAAGGAGTAATAGTCTCGGATCAATCATGGTCTGATACAGCAATCTGAATATTGCAGGGAGTAATAGACTCGGATCAATTATGGTCTGGTACAGCAATCTGAGTATTGCAGGGATTAATAGTCTCGGATCAACCATGGTCTGATACAGCAATCTGAGTATTGCAGAGAGTAATAGTCTCGGATCAACCATGGTCTGATACAACAATCTGAGTATTGCAGGGAGTAATAGTCTGAGTATTGCAGGGATAATAGTCTCGGATCAATCATGGTCTGGTACAGCAATCTGAGTATTGCAGGGAGTAATAGTCTCGGATCAACCATGGTCTGATACAGCAATCTGAGTATTGCAGGGAGTAATAGTCTCGGATCAACCATGGTCTGATACAGCAATCTGAGTATTGCAGGGAGTAATAGTCTCGGATCGACCATGGTCTGATACAGCAATTTGAGTATTGCAGCGAGTAATAGTCTCGGATCAACCATGGTCTGATACAGCAATCTGAGTATTGCAGGGATTAATAGTCTGAGTATTGCAGGGATAATAGTCTCGGATCAACCATGGTCTGATACAGCAATCTGAGTATTGCAGGGACTAATAATCTCGGATCAACCATGGACTGATACAGTAATCTGATTATTGCAGGGAGTAATACTCTGAGTATTGCAGGGATAATAGTCTCGGATCAACCATGGTCTGGTACATCAATCTGAGCATTGCAGGGATAATAGTCTCGGATCAATCATGGTCTGGTACAGCAATCTGAGTATTGCAGGGAGTAATAGTCTCGGATCAATCATGGTCTGGTACAGCAATCTGAGTATTGCAGGGAGTAATAGTCTCGGATCAACCATGGTCTGATACAGCAATCTGAGTATTGCAGGGAGTAATAGTCTCGGATGAACCATGATCTGATACAGCAATCTGAGTATTGCAGGGAGTAATAGTCTCGGATCGATCATGGTCTGATACAGCAATTTGAGTATTGCAGGGGGTAATAGTCTCGGATCAATCATGGTCTGATACAGCAATCTGAGGATTGCAGGGAGTAATAATCTGAGTATTGCAGGAATAATAGTCTCGGATCAATGATGGTCTGATACAGCAATCTGAGTATTGCAGGGATAATAGTCTCCGATCAATCATGGTCTGATACAGCAATCTGAGTATTGCAGGGAGTAAAAGTCTGGGATCAATCATGGTCTGATACAGCAATCTGCGTATTGCACGGACAATAGTCTCGGATCAATCATGGTCTGGTACTGCAATCTGAGTATTGAATGGATAATAGTCTCGGATTAATCATGGTCTGATACAGCAATCTGAGTATTGCATTGATAATAGTCTCGGATCAATCATTGTCTGATAGAGCAATCTGAGTATTGCAGGGAGTAATAATCTGAGTATTGCAGGGATTATAGTCCCGGATCAATCATGGTCTGATACAGCAATCTGAGTATTGCAGGGATAATAGTCTCGGATCAATCATGGTCTGATACAGCAATCTGTGTATTCCAGGGATAGTAGTCTCGGATCAATCATGGTCTGGTACAGCAATCTGAGTATTGCAAGGAGTAATAGTCTCGGATCAATCATGGTCTGATACAGCAATCTGAATATTGCAGGGAGTAATAGACTCGGATCAATCATGGTCTGGTACAGCAATCTGAGTATTGCAGGGAGTAATAGTTTCGGATCAATCATGGTCTGGTACAGCAATCTGAGTATTGCAGGGAGTAATATTCTCAGATCAATCATGGTCTGGTACAGCAATCTGAGTATTGCAGGGAGTAATAGTCTCGGATGAACCATGGTCTGATACAGCAATGTGAGTATTGCAGAGATTAATTGTCTCGGATCAATCATGGTCTGATACAGCAATCTGAGTATTGTAGGGATAATAGTCCCGGATCAATCATGGTCTGGTACAGCAATCTAAGTATTGCAGAGAGTAATAGTCTCGGATGAACCATTGTCTGATACAGCAATCTGAGTATTGCAGGGAGTAAAAGTCTGAGTATTTGAGGGATAATAGTCTCGGATCAATCATGGTCTGGTACAGCAATCTGAGTATTGCAGGGAGTAATAGTCTCGGATTAACCATGGTCTGATACAGCAATCTGAGTATTGCAGGGAGTAATCGTCTCGGATCAACCATGGTCTGATACAGCAATCTGAGTATTGCAGGGAGTAATAGTCTCGGATCGACCATGGTCTGATACAGCAATTTGAGTATTGCAGGGAGTAATAGTCTCGGATCAACCATGGTCTGATACAGCAATCTGAGTATTGCAGGGATTAATAGTCTCGGATCAACCATGGTCTGATACAGCAATCTGAGTATTGCAGGGAGTAATAGTCTGAGTATTGCAGGGATAATAGTCTCGGATCAATCATGGTCTGGTACAGCAATCTGAGTATTGCAGGGAGTAATAGTCTCGGATCAACCATGGTCTGATACAGCAATCTGAGTATTGCAGGGAGTAATAGTCTCGGATCAACCATGGTCTGATACAGCAATCTGAGTATTGCAGGGACTAATAGTCTCGGATCGACCATGGTCTGATACAGCAATTTGAGTATTGCAGGGAGTAATAGTCTCGGATCAACCATGGTCTGATACAGCAATCTGAGTATTGCAGGGATTAATAGTCTGAGTATTGCAGGGATAATAGTCTCGGATCAACCATGGTCTGATACAGCAATCTGAGTATTGCAGGGACTAATAATCTCGGATCAACCATGGACTGATACAGTAATCTGATTATTGCAGGGAGTAATACTCTGAGTATTGCAGGGATAATAGTCTCGGATCAACCATGGTCTGGTACATCAATCTGAGCATTGCAGGCATAATAGTCTCGGATCAATCATGGTCTGGTACAGCAATCTGAGTATTGCAGGGAGTAATAGCCTCGGATCAATCATGGTCTGGTACAGCAATCTGAGTATTGCAGGGAGTAATAGTCTCGGATCAATCATGGTCTGGTACAGTAATCTGAGTATTGCAGGGAGTAATAGTCTCGGATCAATCATGGTCTGATACAGCAATCTGCGTATTGCAGGGACAATAGTCTCGGATCAATCATGGTCTGGTACAGCAATCTGAGTATTGCAGGGATAATAGTCTCGGATCAATCATGGTCTGATACAGCAATCTGCGTATTGCTGGGACATTCGTCTCGGATCAATCATGGGCTGATACAGCAATCTGAGTATTGCAGGGAGTAATAATCTGAGTATTGCAGGGATAATAGTCCCGGATCAATCATGGTCTGATACAGCAATCTGAGTATTGCAGGGAGTAATAGTCTGAGTATTGCAGGGATAATAGTCTCGGATCAATCATGGTCTGGTACAGCAATCTGAGTATTGCAGGGAGTAATAGTCTCGGATCAACCATGGTCTGATACAGCAATCTGAGTATTGCAGGGAGTAATAGTCTCGGATCAACCATGGTCTGATACAGCAATCTGAGTATTGCAGGGAGTAATAGTCTCGGATCGACCATGGTCTGATACAGCAATTTGAGTATTGCAGGGAGTAATAGTCTCGGATCAACCATGGTCTGATACAGCAATCTGAGTATTGCAGGGAGTAATAGTCTGAGTATTGCTGGGATAATAGTCTCGGATCAATCATGGTCTGGTACAGCAATCTGAGTATTGCAGGGAGTAATAGTTTCGGATCAACCATGGTCTGATACAGCAATCTGAGTATTGCAGGGAGTAATAATCTCGGATCAACCATGGTCTGATACAGTAATCTGATTATTGCAGGGAGTAATACTCTGAGTATTGCAGGGATAATAGTCTCGGATCAACCATGGTCTGGTACATCAATCTGAGCATTGCAGGGATAATAGTCTCGGATCAATCATGGTCTGGTACAGCAATCTGAGTATTGCAGGGAGTAATAGTCTCGGATCAATCATGGTCTGGTACAGCAATCTGAGTATTGCAGGGAGTAATAGTCTCTGATCAATCATGGCCTGGTACAGTAATCTGAGTATTGCAGGGAGTAATAGTCTCGGATCAATCATGGTCTGATACAGCAATCTGCGTATTGCAGGGACAATAGTCTCGGATCAATCATGGTCTGGTACAGCAATCTGAGTATTGCAGGGATAATAGTCTCGGATCAATCATGCTCTGATACAGCAATCTGCGTATTGGTGGGACATTCGTCTCGGATCAATCATGGTCTGATACAGCAATCTGAGTATTGCAGGGAGTAATAATCTGAGTATTGCAGGGATAATAGTCCCGGATCAATCATGGTCTGATACAGCAATCTGAGTATTGCAGGGATAATAGTCTCGGATCAATCATGGTCTGGTACAGCAATCTGAGTATTGCAGGGAGTAATAATCTGAGTATTGCAGGGATAATAGTCTCGGATCAATCATGGTCTGGCACAGCAATCTGAGCATTGCAGGGATAATAGTCTCGGATTAATCATGGTCTGGTACAGCAATCTGAGCATTGCAGGGAGTAATAGTCTCGGATCAATCATGGTCTGGTACAGCAATCTGAGTATTGCAGGGAGTATTAGTTTCGGATCAATCATGGTCTGGTACAGCAATCTGAGTATTGCAGGGAGTAATATTCTCAGATCAATCATGGTCTGGTACAGCAATCTGAGTATTGCAGGGAGTAATAGTCTCGGATCAAACATGGTCTGATACAGCAATCTGAGTATTGCAGAGAGTAATAGTCTCGGATCAATCATGGTCTAGTACAGCAATCTGAGTATTGCAGGGAGTAATAATCTGAGAATTGCAGGGATAATAGTCCCGGATCAATCATGGTCTGATACAGCAATCCGAGTATTGCAGGGATAATAGTCTCGGATCAATCATGGTCTGATACAGCAATCTGAGTATTGCAGAGAGTAATAGTCTCGGATCAATCATGGTCTGGTACAGCAATCTGAGTATTGCAGGGAGTAATAGTCTCGGATCAACCATGGTCTGATACAGCAATCTAAGTATTGCAGGGCGTAATAGTCTCGGATGAACCATGATCAGATACAGCAATCTGAGTATTGCAGGGATTAATAGTCTCGGATCAACCATGGTCTGATACAGCAATCTGAGTATTGCAGAGAGTAATAGTCTCGGATCAACCATGGTCTGATACAGCAATCTGAGCATTGCAGTGAGTAATAGTCTCGGATCAATCATGGTCTGGCACAGCAATCTGAGTATTGCAGGGAGTAATAGTCTCGGATCAATCATGGTCTGGCACAGCAATCTGAGTATTGCAGGGAGTAATAGTCTCGGATCAAACATGGTCTGATACAGCAATCTGAGTATTGCAGAGAGTAATAGTCTCGGATCAATCATGGTCTAGTACAGCAATCTGAGTATTGCAGGGAGTAATAATCTGAGAATTGCAGGGATAATAGTCCCGGATCAATCATGGTCTGATACAGCAATCCGAGTATTGCAGGGATAATAGTCTCGGATCAATCATGGTCTGATACAGCAATCTGAGTATTGCAGAGAGTAATAGTCTCGGATCAATCATGGTCTGGTACAGCAATCTGAGTATTGCAGGGAGTAATAGTCTCGGATCAACCATGGTCTGATACAGCAATCTAAGTATTGCAGGGCGTAATAGTCTCGGATGAACCATGATCAGATACAGCAATCTGAGGATTGCAGGGAGTAATAGTCTCGGATCAATCATGAGGTGGTACAGCAATCTGAGTATTGCAGGGAGTAATAGTCTCGGATCAATCATGGTCTGATACAGCAATCTGAGTATTGCAGGGAGTAATAGTCTCGGATCAATCATGGTCTGATACAGCAATCTGCGTATTGCAGGGACAATAGTCTCGGATCAATCATGGTCTGGTACAGCAATCTGAGTATTGCAGGGATAATAGTCTCGGATCAATCATGGTCTGATACAGCAATCTGCGTATTGGTGGGACATTCGTCTCGGATCAATCATGGTCTGATACAGCAATCTGAGTATTGCAGGGAGTAATAATCTGAGTATTGCAGGGATAATAGTCCCGGATCAATCATGGTCTGATACAGCAATCTGAGTATTGCAGGGATAATAGTCTCGGATCAATCATGGTCTGGTACAGCAATCTGAGTATTGCAGGGAGTAATAATCTGAGTATTGCAGGGATAATAGTCTCGGATCAATCATGGTCTGGCACAGCAATCTGAGCATTGCAGGGATAATAGTCTCGGATTAATCATGGTCTGGTACAGCAATCTGAGCATTGCAGGGAGTAATAGTCTCGGATCAATCATGGTCTGGTACAGCAATCTGAGTATTGCAGGGAGTATTAGTTTCGGATCAATCATGGTCTGGTACAGCAATCTGAGTATTGCAGGGAGTAATATTCTCAGATCAATCATGGTCTGGTACAGCAATCTGAGTATTGCAGGGAGTAATAGTCTCGGATCAAACATGGTCTGATACAGCAATCTGAGTATTGCAGAGAGTAATAGTCTCGGATCAATCATGGTCTAGTACAGCAATCTGAGTATTGCAGGGAGTAATAATCTGAGAATTGCAGGGATAATAGTCCCGGATCAATCATGGTCTGATACAGCAATCCGAGTATTGCAGGGATAATAGTCTCGGATCAATGATGGTCTGATACAGCAATCTGAGTATTGCAGAGAGTAATAGTCTCGGATCAATCATGGTCTGGTACAGCAATCTGAGTATTGCAGGGAGTAATAGTCTCGGATCAACCATGGTCTGATACAGCAATCTAAGTATTGCAGGGCGTAATAGTCTCGGATGAACCATGATCAGATACAGCAATCTGAGTATTGCAGGGATTAATAGTCTCGGATCAACCATGGTCTGATACAGCAATCTGAGTATTGCAGGGAGTAATAGTCTCGGATCAACCATGGTCTGATACAGCAATCTGAGTATTGCAGGGAGTAATAGTCTGAGTATTGCAGGGATAATAGTCTCGGATCAACCATGGTCTGATACAGCAATCTGAGTATTGCAGGGACTAATAATCTCGGATCAACCATGGACTGATACAGTAATCTGATTATTGCAGGGAGTAATACTCTGAGTATTGCAGGGATAATAGTCTCGGATCAACCATGGTCTGGTACATCAATCTGAGCATTGCAGGGATAATAGTCTCGGATCAATCATGGTCTGGTACAGCAATCTGAGTATTGCAGGGAGTAATAGTCTCGGATCAATCATGGTCTGGTACAGCAATCTGAGTATTGCAGGGAGTAATAGTCTCGGATCAATCATGGTCTGGTACAGTAATCTGAGTATTGCAGGAAGTAATATTCTCGGATCAATCATGGTCTGATACAGCAATCTGCGTATTGCAGGGACAATAGTCTCGGATCAATCATGGTCTGGTACAGCAATCTGAGTATTGCAGGGATAATAGTTTCGGATCAATCATGGTCTGATACAGCAATCTGCGTATTGCTGGGACATTCGTCTCGGATCAATCATGGGCTGATACAGCAATCTGAGTATTGCAGGGAGTAATAATCTGAGTATTGCAGGGATAATAGTCCCGGATCAATCATGGTCTGATACAGCAATCTGAGTATTGCAGGGAGTAATAGTCTGAGTATTGCAGGGATAATAGTCTCGGATCAATCATGGTCTGGTACAGCAATCTGAGTATTGCAGGGAGTAATAGTCTCGGATCAACCATGGTCTGATACAGCAATCTGAGTATTGCAGGGAGTAATAGTCTCGGATCAACCATGGTCTGATACAGCAATCTGAGTATTGCAGGGAGTAATAGTCTCGGATCGACCATGGTCTGATACAGCAATTTGAGTATTGCAGGGAGTAATAGTCTCGGATCAACCATGGTCTGATACAGCAATCTGAGTATTGCAGGGAGTAATAGTCTGAGTATTGCAGGGATAATAGTCTCGGATCAATCATGGTCTGGTACAGCAATCTGAGTATTGCAGGGAGTAATAGTTTCGGATCAACCATGGTCTGATACAGCAATCTGAGTATTGCAGGGAGTAATAATCTCGGATCAACCATGGTCTGATACAGTAATCTGATTATTGCAGGGAGTAATACTCTGAGTATTGCAGGGATAATAGTCTCGGATCAACCATGGTCTGGTACATCAATCTGAGCATTGCAGGGATAATAGTCTCGGATCAATCATGGTCTGGTACAGCAATCTGAGTATTGCAGGGAGTAATAGTCTCGGATCAATCATGGTCTGGTACAGCAATCTGAGTATTGCAGGGAGTAATAGTCTCGAATGAATCATGGCCTGGTACAGTAATCTGAGTATTGCATTGAGTAATAGTCTCGGATCAATCATGGTCTGATACAGCAATCTGCGTATTGCAGGGACAATAGTCTCGGATCAATCATGGTCTGGTACAGCAATCTGAGTATTGCAGGGATAATAGTCTCGGATCAATCATGGTCTGATACAGCAATCTGCGTATTGGTGGGACATTCGTCTCGGATCAATCATGGTCTGATACAGCAATCTGAGTATTGCAGGGAGTAATAATCTGAGTATTGCAGGGATAATAGTCCCGGATCAATCATGTTCTGATACAGCAATCTGAGTATTGCAGGGATAATAGTCTCGGATCAATCATGGTCTGGTACAGCAATCTGAGTATTGCAGGGAGTAATTATCTGAGTATTGCAGGGATAATAGTCTCGGATCAATCATGGTCTGGCACAGCAATCTGAGCATTGCAGGGATAATAGTCTCGGATTAATCATGGTCTGGTACAGCAATCTGAGCATTGCAGGGAGTAATAGTCTCGGATCAATCATGGTCTGGTACAGCAATCTGAGTATTGCAGGGAGTATTAGTTTCGGATCAATCATGGTCTGGTACATCAATCTGAGTATTGCAGGGAGTAATATTCTCAGATCAATCATGGTCTGGTACAGCAATCTGAGTATTGCAGGGAGTAATAGTCTCGGATCAAACATGGTCTGATACAGCAATCTGAGTATTGCAGAGAGTAATAGTCTCGGATCAATCATGGTCTAGTACAGCAATCTGAGTATTGCAGGGAGTAATAATCTGAGAATTGCAGGGATAATAGTCCCGGATCAATCATGGTCTGATACAGCAATCCGAGTATTGCAGGGATAATAGTCTCGGATCAATCATGGTCTGATACAGCAATCTGAGTATTGCAGAGAGTAATAGTCTCGGATCAATCATGGTCTGGTACAGCAATCTGAGTATTGCAGGGAGTAATAGTCTCGGATCAACCATGGTCTGATACAGCAATCTAAGTATTGCAGGGCGTAATAGTCTCGGATGAACCATGATCAGATACAGCAATCTGAGTATTGCAGCGAGTAATAGTCTCTGATCGACTATGGTCTGATACAGCAATCTGAGTATTGCAGGGAGTAATAGTCTCGGATCGACCATGGTCTGATACAGCAATCTGAGTATTGCAGGGAGTAATAGTCTCGGATTAATCATGGTCTGATACAGCAATCTGCGTATTGCAGGGACAATAGTCTCGGATCAATCATGGTCTGGTACAGCAATCTGAGTATTGCAGGGATAATAGTCGCGGATCAATCATGGTTTGATACAGCAATCTGCGTATTGCAGGGACAATAGTCTCGGATCAATCATGGTGTGATACAGCAACCTGAGTATTGCAGGAAGTAATAATCTGAGGATTGCAGGGAGTAATAGTCTCGGATCAATCATGGGGTGGTACATCAATCTGAGCATTGCAGGGATAATAGTCTCGGATCAATCATGGTCTGGTACAGCAACCTGAGTATTGCAGGGATAATAGTCCCGGATCAATCATGGTCTGATACAGCAATCTGAGTATTGTAGGGATAATAGTCTCGGATCAATCATGGTCTGATACAGCAGTCTGAGTATTGCAGGGATATTAGTCTCGGATCAATCATGGTCTGGTACAGCAATCTGAGTATTGCAGGGAGTAATAATCTGAGTATTGCAGGGATAATAGTCTCGGATCAATCATGGTCTGGCACAGCAATCTGAGAATTGCAGGGATTATAGTCTCGGATTAATCATGGTCTGGTACAGCAATCTGAGCATTGCAGGGAGTAATAGTCTCGGATCAATCATGGTCTGGTACAGCAATCTGAGTATTGCAGGGAGTATTAGTTTCGGATCAATCATGGTCTGGTACAGCAATCTGAGTATTGCAGGGAGTAATATTCTCAGATCAATCATGGTCTGGTACAGCAATCTGAGTATTGCAGGGAGTAATAGTCTCGGATCAAACATGGTCTGATACAGCAATCTGAGTATTGCAGAGAGTAATAGTCTCGGATCAATCATGGTCTAGCACAGCAATCTGAGTATTGCAGGGAGTAATAATCTGAGAATTGCAGGAATAACAGTCCCGGATCAATCATGGTCTGATACAGCAATCCGAGTATTGCAGGGATAATAGTCTCGGATCAATCATGGTCTGATACAGCAATCTGAGTATTGCAGAGAGTAGTAGTCTCGGATCAATCATGGTCTGGTACAGCAATCTGAGTATTGCAGGGAGTAATAGTCTCGGATCAACCATGGTCTGATACAGCAATCTAAGTATTGCAGGGAGTAATAGTCTCGGATCGACCATGGTCTGATACAGCAATTTGAGTATTGCAGGGAGTAATAGTCTCGGATCAACCATGGTCTGATACAGCAATCTGAGTATTGCAGGGAGTAATAGTCTGAGTATTGCAGGGATAATAGTCTCGGATCAATCATGGTCTGGTACAGCAATCTGAGTATTGCAGGGAGTAATAGTCTCGGATCAACCATGGTCTGATACAGCAATCTGAGTATTGCAGGGAGTAATAATCTCGGATCAACCATGGTCTGATACAGTAATCTGATTATTGCAGGGAGTAATACTCTGAGTATTGCAGGGATAATAGTCTCGGATCAACCATAGTCTGGTACATCAATCTGAGCATTGCAGGGATAATAGTCTCGGATCAATCATGGTCTGGTACAGCAATCTGAGTATTGCAGGGAGTAATAGTCTCGGATCAATCATGGTCTGGTACAGCAATCTGAGTATTGCAGGGTGTAATAGTCTCGGATCAATCATGGCCTGGTACAGTAATCTGAGTATTGCAGCGAGTAATAGTCTCGGATCAATCATGGTCTGATACAGCAATCTGCGTATTGCAGGGACAATAGTCTCGGATCAATCATGGTCTGGTACAGCAATCTGAGTATTGCAGGGATAATAGTCTCGGATCAATCATGGTCTGATACAGCAATCTGCCTATTGCTGGGACATTCGTCTCGGATCAATCATGGTCTGATACAGCAATCTGAGTATTGCAGGGATAATAGTCTCATATCAATCATGGTCTGGTACAGCAATCTGAGTATTGCAGGGAGTAATAACTGAGTATTGCAGGGATAATAGTCTCGGATCAATCATGGTCTGGCACAGCAATCTGAGCATTGCAGGGATAATAGTCTCGGATTAATCATGGTCTGGTACAGCAATCTGAGCATTGCAGAGAGTAATAGTGTCGGATAAATCATGGTCTGGTACAGCAATCTGAGTATTGCAGGGAGTATTAGTTTCGGATCAATCATGGTCTGGTACAGCAATCTGAGTATTGCAGGGAGTAATATTCTCAGATCAATCATGGTCTGGTACAGCAATCTGAGTATTGCAGGGAGTAATAGTCTCGGATCAAACATGGTCTGATACAGCAATCTGAGTATTGCAGAGTGTAATAGTCTCGGATCAATCATGGTCTAGTAGAGCAATCTGAGTATTGCAGGGAGTAATAATCTGAGAATTGCAGGGATAATAGTCCCGGATCAATCATGGTCTGATACAGCAATCCGAGTATTGCAGGGATAATAGTCTCGGATCAAACATGGTCTGATACAGCAATCTGAGTATTGCAGAGAGTAATAGTCTCGGATCAATCATGGTCTGGTACAGCAATCTGAGTATTGCAGGGAGTAATAGTCTCGGATCAACCATGGTCTGATACAGCAATCTAAGTATTGCAGGGCGTAATAGTCTCGGATGAACCATGATCAGAAACAGCAATCTGAGTATTGCAGCGAGTAATAGTCTCTGATCGACCATGGTCTGATACAGCAATCTGAGTATTGCAGGGAGTAATAGTCTCGGATCGACCATGGTCTGATACAGCGATCTGAGTATTGCAGGGAGTAATAGTCTCGGATTAATCATGGTCTGATACAGCAATCTGCGTATTGCAGGGGCAATAGTCTCGGATCAATCATGGTCTGGTACAGCAATCTGAGTATTGCAGGGATAATAGTCGCGGATCAATCATGGTTTGATACAGCAATCTGCGTATTGCAGGGACAATAGTCTCGGATCAATCATGGTGTGATACAGCAATCTGAGTATTGCAGGAAGTAATAATCTGAGGATTGCAGGGAGTAATAGTCTCGGATCAATCATGGGGTGGTACAGCAATCTGAGTATTGCAGGGAGTAATAGTCTCGGATCAATCATGGTCTGATACAGCAATCTGAGTATTGCTGGGAATAATAGTCTCAGATCAACAATGGTCTGATGCAGCAATCTGAGTATTACAGAGAGTAATAGTCTCGGATCAACCATGGTCTGATACAGCAATCTGAGTATTGCAGGGAGTAATAGTCTCGGATCAACCATGGTCTGATACAGCAATCTGAGTATTGCAGAGAGTAATAGTCTCGGATCAATCACGGTCTGGTACAGCAATCTGAGTATTGCAGGGAGAAATAGTCTCGGATCAACCATGGTCTGATACAGCAATCTGAGTATTGCAAGGAGTAATAGTCTCGGATGAACCATGATCTGATACAGCAATCTGAGTATTGCAGGAATAATAGTCTCGGATCAATGATGGTCTGATACAGCAATCTGAGTATTGCAGGGATAATAGTCTCCGATCAATCATGGTCTGATACAGCAATCTGAGTATTGCAGGGAGTAAAAGTCTGGGATCAATCATGGTCTGATACAGCAATCTGCGTATTGCAGGGACAATAGACTCGGATCAATCATGGTCTGGTACTGCAATCTGAATATTGCAGGGAGTAATAGACTCGGATCAATCTTGCTCTGGTACAGCAATCTGAGTTTTGCAGGGAGTAATAGTTTCGGATCAATCATGGTCTGGTACAGCAATCTGAGTATTGCAGGGAGTAATATTCTCAGATCAATCATGGTCTGGTACAGCAATCTGAGTATTGCAGGGAGTAATAGTCTCGGATGAACCATGGTCTGATACAGCAATCTGAGTATTGCAGAGAGTAATTGTCTCGGATCAATCATGGTCTGATACAGCAATCTGAGTATTGTAGGGATAATAGTCCCGGATCAACCATGGTCTGATACAGCAATCTGAGTATTGCAGGGAGTAAAAGTCTGAGTATTGGAGGGATAATTGTCTCGGATCAATCATGGTCTGATACAGCAATCTGCGTATTGCAGGGAGTAATAGTCTCGGATCAACCATGGTCTGATACAGCAATCTGAGTATTGCAGGGAGTAATAGTCTCGGATCAACCATGGTCTGATACAGCAGTCTGAGTATTGCAGGTAGTAATAATCTGAGTATTGCAGGGATAATCGTCCCGGATCAATCATGGTCTGATACAGCAATCTGAGTATTGCAGGGATAATGGTCTCGGATCAATCATGGTCTGATACAGCAATCTGAGTATTGCAGGGAGTAATAATCTGAGTATTGCAGGGATAATAGTCTCGGATCAATCATGGTCTGGTACAGCAATCTGAGCATTGCAGGGATAATAGTCTCGGATTAATCATGGTCTGGTACAGCAATCTGAGCATTGCAGGGAGTAATAGTCTCGGATCAATCATGGTCTGGTACAGCAATCTGAGTATTGCAAGGAGTATTAGTTTCGGATCAATCATGGTCTGGTACAGCAATCTGAGTATTGCAGAGATTAATAGTCTCGGATCAATCATGTTCTGGTTTGAGCAATCTGAGTATTGCAGGGAGTAATAGTCTCGGATCAACCATGGTCTGATACAGCAATCTAAGTATTGCAGGGAGTAATAGTCTCGGATGAACCATGATCAGATACAGCAATCTGAGTATTGCTGAGAGTAATAGTCTCTGATCGACCATGGTCTGATACAGCAATTTGAGTATTGCAGGGAGTAATAGTCTCGGATAAATCATGGTCTGATAGAGCAATCTGAGTATTGCAGGGAGTAATAGTCTCGGATTAATCATGGTCTGATACAGCAATCTGCGTATTGCAGGGACAATAGTCTCGGATCACTCATGGTCTGGTACAGCAATCTGAGTATTGCAGGGATAATAGTCGCGGATCAATCATGGTCTGATACAGCAATCTGCGTATTGCAGGGACAATAGTCTCGGATCAATCATGGTGTGATACAGCAATCTGAGTATTGCAGGAAGTAATAATCTGAGGATTGCAGGGAGTAATAGTCTCTGATCAATCATGGGGTGGTACAGCAATCTGTGTATTGCAGGGAGTAATAATCTGAGTATTGCAGGGATAATAGTCTCGGATCAATCATGGTCTGGTACAGCAATCTGAGCATTGCAGGGATAATAGTCTCGGATTAATCATGGTCTGGTACAGCAATCTGAGCATTGCAGGGAGTAATAGTCTCGGATCAATCATGGTCTGGTACAGCAATCTGAGTATTGCAGGGAGTATTAGTTTCGGATCAATCATGGTCTGGTACAGCAATCTGAGTATTGCAGGGAGTAATATTCTCAGATCAATCATGGTCTGGTACAGCAATCTGAGTATTGCAGGGAGTAATAGTCTCGGATCAACCATGGTCTGATACAGCAATCTGAGTATTGCAGAGAGTAATAGTCTCGGATCAATCATGGTCTAGTACAGCAATCTGAGTATTGCAGGGAGTAATAATCTGAGAATTGCAGGGATAATAGTCCCAGATCAATCATGGTCTGATACAGCAATCCGAGTATTGCAGGGATAATAGTCTCGGATCAGTCATGGTCTGATACAGCAATCTGAGTATTGCAGAGATTAATAGTCTCGGATCAATCATGTTCTGGTTCAGCAATGTGAGTATTGCAGGGAGTAATAGTCTCGGATCAACCATGGTCTGATACAGCAATCTAAGTATTGCAGGGAGTAATAGACTCGGATGAACCATGATCAGATACAGCAATCTGAGTATTGCTGAGAGTAATAGTCTCTGATCGACCATGGTCTGATACAGCAATTTGAGTATTGCAGGGAGTAATAGTCTCGGATCAATCATGGTCTGATAAAGCAATCTGAGTATTGCAGGGAGTAATAGTCTCGGATTAATCATGGTCTGATACAGCAATCTGCGTATTGCAGGGACAATAGTCTCGGATCAATCATGGTATGGTACAGCAATCTGAGTATTGCAGGGATAATAGTCGCGGATCAATCATGGTCTGATACAGCAATCTGCGTATTGCAGGGACAATAGTCTCGGATCAATCATGGTGTGATACAGCAATCTGAGTATTGCAGGGAGTAATAGTCACGGATCAATCATGGTCTGATACAGCAATCTGAGTATTGCAGGGAGTAATAGTCTCGGATCAATCATGGTCTGATACAGCAATCTGAGTATTGCTGGGAATAATAGTCTCAGATCAACCATGGTCTGATGCAGCAATCTGAGTATTGCAGGGAGTAATAGTCTCGGATGAACCATGATCTGATACAGCAATCTGAGTATTGCAGGGAATAATAGTCTCGGATCGACCATGGTCTGATACAGCAATTTGCGTATTGCAGGGAGTAATAGTCTCGGATCAATCATGGTCTGATACAGCAATCTGAGTATTGCTGGGAATAATAGTCTCAGATCAACCATGGTCTGATGCAGCAATCTGAGTATTGCAGGGAGTAATAGTCTCGGATGAACCATGATCTGATACAGCAATCTGAGTATTGCAGGGAATAATAGTCTCGGATCAACCATGGTCTGATACAGCAATCTAAGTATTGCAGGGAGTAATAGACTCGGATGAACCATGATCAGATACAGCAATCTGAGTATTGCTGAGAGTAATAGTCTCTGATCGACCATGGTCTGATACAGCAATTTGAGTATTGCAGGGAGTAATAGTCTCGGATCAATCATGGTCTGATACAGCAATCTGAGTATTGCAGGGAGTAATAGTCTCGGATTAATCATGGTCTGATACAGCAATCTGCGTATTGCAGGGACAATAGTCTCGGATCAATCATGGTATGGTACAGCAATCTGAGTATTGCAGGGATAATAGTCGCGGATCAATCATGGTCTGATACAGCAATCTGCGTATTGCAGGGAGTAATAGTCTCGGATGAACCATGATCTGATACAGCAATCTGAGTATTGCAGGGAATAATAGTCTCGGATCGACCATGGTCTGATACAGCAATTTGCGTATTGCAGGGGTTAATAGTCTCGGATCAATCATGGTCTGATACAGCAATCTGAGGATTGCAGGGAGTAATAATCTGAGTATTGCAGGGATAATAGTCTCGGATCAATGATGGTCTGATACAGCAATCTGAGTATTGCGGGGATAATAGTCTCGGATTAATCATGGTCTGGTACAGCAATCTGAGCATTGCAGGGAGTAATAGTCTCGGATCAATCATGGTCTGGTACAGCAATCTGAGTATTGCAGGGAGTATTCGTTTCGGATCAATCATGGTCTGGTACAGCAATCTGAGTATTGCAGGGAGTAATAGTCTCGGATTAATCATGGTCTGATACAGCAATCTGCGTATTGCAGGGAAAATAGTCTCGGATCAATCATGGTCTGGTACAGCAATCTGAGTATTGCAGGGATAATAGTCGCGGATCAATCATGGTCTGATACAGCAATCTGCGTATTGCAGGAAGTAATAATCTGAGGATTGCAGGGAGTAATAGTCTCGGATCAATCATGGGGTGGTACAGCAATCTGAGTATTGCAGGGAGTAATAATCTGAGTATTGCAGGGATAATAGTCTCGGATCAATCATGGTCTGGTACAGCAATCTGAGCATTGCAGGGATAATAGTCTCGGATTAATCATGGTCTGGTACAGCAATCTGAGCATTGCAGGGAGTAATAGTCTCGGATCAATCATGGTCTGGTACAGCAATCTGAGTATTGCAGGGAGTATTAGTTTCGGATCAATCATGGTCTGGTACAGCAATCTGAGTATTGCAGGGAGTAATATTCTCAGATCAATCATGGTCTGGTACAGCAATCTGAGTATTGCAGGGAGTAATAGTCTCAGATCAACCATGGTCTGATACAGCAATCTGAGTATTGCAGAGAGTAATAGTCTCGGATCAATCATGGTCTAGTACAGCAATCTGAGTATTGCAGGGAGTAATAATCTGAGAATTGCAGGGATAATAGTCCCGGATCAATCATGGTCTGATACAGCAATCCGAGTATTGCAGGGATAATAGTCTCGGATCAATCATGGTCTGATACAGCAATCTGAGTATTGCAGAGATTAATAGTCTCGGATCAATCATGTTCTGGTTCAGCAATCTGAGTATTGCAGGGAGTAATAGTCTCGGATCAACCATGGTCTGATACAGCAATCTAAGTATTGCAGGGACAATAGTCTCGGATCAATCATGGTGTGATACAGCAATCTGAGTATTGCAGGAAGTAATAATCTGAGGATTGCAGGGAGTAATAGACTCGGATCAATCATGGGGTGGTGCAGCAATCTGAGTATTGCAGGGAGTAATAGTCTCGGATCAATCATGGTCTGATACAGCAATCTGAGTATTGCAGGGAGTAATAGTCTCGGATCAATCATGGTCTGATACAGCAATCTGAGTATTGCTGGGAATAATAGTCTCAGATCAACCATGGTCTGATGCAGCAATCTGAGTATTGCAGGGAGTAATAGTCTCGGATGAACCATGATCTGATACAGCAATCTGAGTATTGCAGGGAGTAATAGTCTCGGATCGACCATGGTCTGATACAGCAATTTGCGTATTGCAGGGGTTAATAGTCTCGGATCAATCATGGTCTGATACAGCAATCTGAGGATTGCAGGGAGTAATAATCTGAGTATTGCAGGGATAATAGTCTCGGATCAATGATGGTCTGATACAGCAATCTGAGTATTGCAGGGATAATAGTCTCGGATTAATCATGGTCTGGTACAGCAATCTGAGCATTGCAGGGAGTAATAGTCTCGGATCAATCATGGTCTGGTACAGCAATCTGAGTATTGCAGGGAGTATTAGTTTCGGATCAATCATGGTCTGGTACAGCAATCTGAGTATTGCAGGGAGTAATATTCTCAGATCAATCATGGTCTGGTACAGCAATCTGAGTATTGCAGGGAGTAATATTCTCAGATCAATCATGGTCTGGTACAGCAATCTGAGTATTGCAGGGAGTAATAGTCTCGGATCAATCATGGTCTGATACAGCAATCTGAGTATTGCAGAGATTAATAGTCTCGGATCAATCATGTTCTGGTTCAGTAATCTGAGTATTGCAGGGAGTAATAGTCTCGGATCAACCATGGTCTGATACAGCAATCTAAGTATTGCAGAGAGTAATAGTCTCGGATGAACCATGATCAGATACAGCAATCTGAGTATTGCTGAGAGTAATAGTCTCTGATCGACCATGGTCTGATACAGCAATTTGAGTATTGCAGAGAGTAATAGTCTCGGATCAATCATGGTCTGATACAGCAATCTGAGTATTGCAGAGAGTAATAGTCTCGGATTAATCATGGTCTGATACAGCAATCTGCGTATTGCAGGGACAATAGTCTCGGATCAATCATGGTCTGGTACAGCAATCTGAGTATTGCAGGGATAATAGTCGCGGATCAATCATGGTCTGATACAGCAATCTGCGTATTGCAGGGACAATAGTCTCGGATCAATCGTGGTGTGATACAGCAATCTGAGTATTGCAGGAAGTAATAATCAGAGGATTGCAGGGAGTAATAGTCTCGGATCAATCATGGGGTGGTACAGCAATCTGAGTATTGCAGGGAGTAATAATCTGAGTATTGCAGGGATAATAGTCTCGGATCAATCATGGTCTGGTACAGCAATCTGAGCATTGCAGGGATAATAGTCTCGGATTAATCATGGTCTGGTACAGCAATCTGAGCATTGCAGGGAGTAATAGTCTAGGATCAATCATGGTCTGGTACAGCAATCTGAGTATTGCAGGGAGTATTAGTTTCGGATCAATCATGGTCTGGTACAGCAATCTGAGTATTGCAGGGAGTAATATTCTCAGATCAATCATGGTCTGGTACAGCAATCTGAGTATTGCAGGGAGTAATAGTCTCGGATCAACCATGGTCTGATACAGCAATCTGAGTATTGCAGAGAGTAATAGTCTCGGATCAATCATGGTCTAGTACAGCAATCTGAGTATTGCAGGGAGTAATAATCTGAGAATTGCAGGGATAATAGTCCCGGATCAATCATGGTCTGATACTGCAATCCGAGTATTGCAGGGATAATAGTCTCGGATCAATCATGGTCTGATACAGCAATCTGAGTATTGCAGAGATTAATAGTCCCGGATCAATCATGTTCTGGTTCAGCAATCTGAGTATTGCAAGGAGTAATAGTCTCGTATCAACCATGGTCTGATACAGCAATCTAAGTATTGCAGGGAGTAATAGACTCGGATGAACCATGATCAGATACAGCAATCTGAGTATTGCTGAGAGTAATAGTCTCTGATCGACCATGGTCTGATACAGCAATTTGAGTATTGCAGGGAGTAATAGTCTCGGATCAATCATGGTCTGATACAGCAATCTGAGTATTGCAGGGAGTAATAGTCTCGGATTAATCATGGTCTGATACAGCAATCTGCGTATTGCAGGGACAATAGTCTCGGATCAATCATGGTCTGGTACAGCAATCTGAGTATTGCAGGGATAATAGTCGCGGATCAATCATGGTCTGATACATCAATCTGCGTATTGCAGGGACAATAGTCTCGGATCAATCATGGTGTGATACAGCAATCTGAGTATTGCAGGAAGTAATAATCTGAGGATTGCAGGGAGTAATAGTCTCGGATCAATCATGCGGTGGTACAGCAATCTGAGTATTGCAGGGAGTAATAGTCTCGGATCAATCATGGTCTGATACAGCAATCTGAGTATTGCAGGGAGTAATAGTCTCGGATCAATCATGGTCTGATACAGCAATCTGAGTATTGCAGGGAATAATAGTCTCAGATCAACCATGGTCTGATGCAGCAATCTGAGTATTGCAGGGAGTAATAGTCTCGGATCAACCATGGTCTGATACA
The DNA here is from genome assembly GCF_030028105.1 of Mobula birostris. Taxonomy (NCBI): domain Eukaryota; kingdom Metazoa; phylum Chordata; class Chondrichthyes; order Myliobatiformes; family Myliobatidae; genus Mobula; species Mobula birostris. The sequence goes on from NC_092378.1 coordinate 91,666,616, forward strand.
GCAATCTGAGTATTGCAGAGAGTAATAGTCTCGGATCAATCACGGTCTGGTACAGCAATCTGAGTATTGCAGGGAGTAATAGTCTCGGATGAACCATGATCTGATACAGCAATCTGAGTATTGCAGGGAGTAATAGTCTCGGATCGACCATGGTCTGATACAGCAATTTGCGTATTGCAGGGGTTAATAGTCTCGGATCAATCATGGTCTGATACAGCAATCTGAGGATTGCAGGGAGTAATAATCTGAGTATTGCAGGGATAATAGTCTCGGATCACTGATGGTCTGATACAGCAATCTGAGTATTGCAGGGATAATAGTCTCGGATTAATCATGGTCTGGTACAGCAATCTGAGCATTGCAGGGAGTAATAGTCTCGGATCAATCATGGTCTGGTACAGCAATCTGAGTATTGCAGGGAGTATTAGTTTCGGATCAGTCATGGTCTGGTACAGCAATCTGAGTATTGCAGGGAGTAATATTCTCAGATCAATCATGGTCTGGTACAGCAATCTGAGTATTGCAGGGAGTAATAGTCTCGGATCAAACATGGTCTGATACAGCAATCTGAGTATTGCAGAGAGTAATAGTCTCGGATCAATCATGGTCTAGTACAGCAATCTGAGTATCGCAGGGAGTAATAATCTGAGAATTGCAGGGATAATAGTCCCGGATCAATCATGGTCTGATACAGCAATCCGAGTATTGCAGGGATAATAGTCTCGGATCAATCATGGTCTGATACAGCAATCTGAGTATTGCAGAGAGTAATAGGCTCGGATCAATCATGGTCTGGTACAGCAATCTCAGTATTGCAGGGAGTAATAGTCTCGGATCAACCATGGTCTGATACAGCAATCTAAGTATTGCAGGGCGTAATAGTCTCGGATGAACCATGATCAGATACAGCAATCTGAGTATTGCAGCGAGTAACAGTCTCTGATCGACCATGGTCTGATACAGCAATCTGAGTATTGCAGGGAGTAATAGTCTTGGATCGACCATGGTCTGATAAAGCAATCTGAGTATTGCAGGGAGTAATAGTCTCGGATTAATCATGGTCTGATACAGCAATCTGCGTATTGCAGGGACAATAGTCTCGGATCAATCATGGTCTGGTACAGCAATCTGAGTGTTGCAGGGATAATAGTCGCGGATCAATCATGGATTGATACAGCAATCTGCGTATTGCAGGGACAATAGTCTCGGATCAATCATGGTGTGATACAGCAATCTGAGTATTGCAGGGAGTAATAGTCTCGGATCAATCATGGGGTGGTACAGCAATCTGAGTATTGCAGGGAGTAATAGTCTCGGAACAATCATGGTCTGATACAGCAATCTGAGTATTGCAGGGAGTAATAGTCTCGGATCAATCATGGTCTGATACAGCAATCTGATTATTGCAGGGAGTAATACTCTGAGTATTGCAGGGATAATAGTCTCGGATCAACAATGGTCTGGTACATCGATCTGAGCATTGCAGGGATAATAGTCTCGGATCAATCATGGTCTGGTACAGCAATCTGAGTATTGCAGGGAGTAATAGTCTCGGATCAATCATGGTCTGGTACAGCAATCTGAGTATTGCAGGGAGTAATAGTCTCGGATCAATCATGGCCTGGTACAGTAATCTGAGTATTGCAGGGAGTAATAGTCTCGGATCAATCATGGTCTGATACAGCAATCTGCGTATTGCAGGGACAATAGTCTCGGATCAATCATGGTCTGGTACAGCAATCTGAGTATTGCAGGGATAATAGTCTCGGATCAATCATGGTCTGATACAGCAATCTGCGTATTGCTGGGAGATTCGTCTCGGATCAATCATCGTCTGATACAGCAATCTGAGTATTGTAGGGATAATAGTCTCGGATCAATCATGGTCTGGCACAGCAATCTGAGCATTGCAGGGATAATAGTCTCGGATTAATCATGGTCTGGTACAGCAATCTGAGCATTGCAGGGAGTAATAGTCTCGGATCAATCATGGTCTGGTACAGCAATCTGAGTATTGCAGGGAGTATTAGTTTCGGATCAATCATGGTCTGGTACAGCAATCTAAGTATTACAGGGAGTAATATTCTCAGATCAATCATGGTCTGCTACAGCAATCTGAGTATTGCAGGGAGTAATAGTCTCGGATCAAACATGGTCTGATACAGCAATCTGAGTATTGCAGAGAGTAATAGTCTCGGATCAATCATGGTCTAGTACAGCAATCTGAGTATTGCAGGGAGTAATAATCTGAGAATTGCAGGGATGATAGTCCCGGATCAATCATGGTCTGATACAGCAATCCGAGTATTGCAGGGATAATAGTCTCGGATCAATCATGGTCTGATACAGCAATCTGAGTATTGCAGAGAGTAATAGTCTCGGATCAATCATGGTCTGGTACAGCAATCTGAGTATTGCAGGGAGTAATAGTCTCGGATCAACCATGGTCTGATACAGCAATCTAAGTATTGCAGGGCGTAATAGTCTCGGATGAACCATGATCAGACACAGCAATCTGAGTATTGCAGCGAGTAATAGTCTCTGATCGACCATGGTCTGATACAGCAATCTGAGTATTGCAGGGAGTAATAGTCTCGGATCGACCATGGTCTGATACAGCGATCTGAGTATTGCAGGGAGTAATAGTCTCGGATTAATCATGGTCTGATACAGCAATCTGCGTATTGCAGGGACAATAGTCTCGGATCAATCATGGTCTGGTACAGCAATCTGAGTATTGCAGGGATAATAGTCGCGGATCAATCATGGTTTGATACAGCAATCTGCGTATTGCAGGGACAATAGTCTCGGATCAATTATGGTGTGATACAGCAATCTGAGTATTGCAGGAAGTAATAATCTGAGGATTGCAGGGAGTAATAGTCTCGGATCAATCATGGGGTGGTACAGCAATCTGAGTATTGCAGGGAGTAATAGTCTCGGATCAATCATGGTCTGATACAGCAATCTGAGTATTGCAGGGAGTAATAGTCTCGGATCAATCATGGTCTGATACAGCAATCTGAGTATTGCTGGGAATAATAGTCTCAGATCAACCATGGTCTGATGCAGCAATCTGAGTATTACAGAGAGTAATAGTCTCGGATCAACCATGGTCTGATACAGCAATCTGAGTATTGCAGGGAGTAATAGTCTCGGATCAACCATGGTCTGATACAGCAATCTGAGTATTGCAGAGAGTAATAGTCTCGGATCAATCACGGTCTGGTACAGCAATCTGAGTATTGCAGGGAGTAATAGTCTCGGATCAACCATGGTCTGATACAGCAATCTGAGTATTGCAGGGAGTAAAAGTCTCGGATGAACCATGATCTGATACAGCAATCTGAGTATTGCAGGAATAATAGTCTCGGATCAATGATGGTCTGATAAAGCAATCTGAGTATTGCAGGGATAATAGTCTCCGATCAATCATGTTCTGATACAGCAATCTGAGTATTGCAGGGAGTAAAAGTCTGGGATCAATCATGGTCTGATACAGCAATCTGCGTATTGCAGGGACAATAGTCTCGGATCAATCATGGTCTGGTACTGCAATCTGAGTATTGAAGGGATAATAGTCTCGGATTAATCATGGTCTGATACAGCAATCTGAGTATTGCAGGGATAATAGTCTCGGATCAATCATGGTCTAATAGAGCAATCTGAGTATTGCAGGGAGTAATAATCTGAGTATTGCAGGGATGATTGTCCCGGATCAATCATGGTCTGATACAGCAATCTGAGTATTGCAGGGATAATAGTCTCGGATCAATCATGGTCTGATACAGCAATCTGTGTATTGCAGGGATAGTAGTCTCGGATCAATCATGGTCTGGTACAGCAATCTGAGTATTGCAACGAGTAATAGTGTCGGATCAATCATGGTCTGGTACAGCAATCTGAATATTGCAGGGAGTAATAGACTCGGATCAATCATGGTCTGGTACAGCAATCTGAGTATTGCAGGGAGTAATAGTTTCGGATCAATCATGGTCTGGTACAGCAATCTGAGTATTGCAGGGAGTAATATTCTCAGATCAATCATGGTCTGGTACAGCAATCTGAGTATTGCAGGGAGTAATAGTCTCGGATCAATCATGGCCTGGTACAGCAATCTCAGAATTGCAGGGAGTCATAGTCTCGGATTAACCATGGTCTGATACAGCAATCTGAGTATTGCAGGGAGTAATAGTCTCGGATCAACCATGGTCTGATACAGCAATCTGAGTATTGCAGGGAGTAATAGTCTCGGATCGACCATGGTCTGATACAGCAATTTGAGTATTGCAGGGAGTAATAGTCTCGGATCAACCATGGTCTGATACAGCAATCTGAGTATTGCAGGGAGTAATAGTCTGAGTATTGCAGGGATAATAGTCTCGGATCAATCATGGTCTGGTACAGCAATCTGAGTATTGCAGGGAGTAATAGTCTCGGATCAATCATGGTCTGGTACAGCAATCTGAGTATTGCAGGGAGTAATAGACTCGGATCAATCATGGTCTGATACAGCAATCTGCGTATTGCAGGGACAATTGTCTCGGATCAATCATGGCCTGGTACAGCAATCTGAGTATTGCAGGGATAATAGTCTCGGATCAATCATGGTCTGATACAGCAATCTGCGTATTGCTGGGACATTCGTCTCGGATCAATCATGGTCTGATACAGCAGTCTGAGTATTGCAGGTAGTAATAATCTGAGTATTGCAGGGATAATCGTCCCGGATCAATCATGGTCTGATACAGCAATCTGAGTATTGCAGGGATAATAGTCTCGGATCAATCATGGCCTGATACAGCAATCTGAGTATTGCAGGGATAATAGTCTCGGATCAATCATGGTCTGGTACAGCAATCTGAGTATTGCAGGGAGTAATAATCTGGGTATTGCAGGGATAATAGTCTCGGATCAATCATGGTCTGGTACAGCAATCTGAGCATTGCAGGGATAATAGTCTCGGATTAATCATGGTCTGGTACAGCAATCTGAGCATTGCAGGGAGTAATAGTCTCGGATCAATCATGGTCTGGTACAGCAATCTGAGTATTGCAGGGAGTATTAGTTTCGGATCAATCATGGTCTGGTACAGCAATTTGAGTATTGCAGGGAGTAATATTCTCAGATCAATCATGGTCTGGTACAGCAATCTGAGTATTGCAGGGGGTAATAGTCTCGGGTCAACCATGGTCTGATACAGCAATCTAAGTATTGCAGGGAGTAATAGTCTCGGATGAACCATGATCAGATACAGCAATCTGAGTATTGCTGAGAGTAATAGTCTCTGATCGACCATGATCTGATACAGCAATTTGAGTATTGCAGGGAGTAATAGTCTCGGATCAATCATGGTCTGATACAGCAATCTGAGTATTGCAGTGAGTAATAGTCTCGGATTAATCATGGTCTGATACAGCAATCTGCGTATTGCAGGGACAATAGTCTCGGATCAATCATGGTCTGGTACAGCAATCTGAGTATTGCAGGGATAATGGTCGCGGATCAATCATGGTCTGATACAGCAATCTGCGTATTGCAGGGACAATAGTCTCGGATCAATCATGGTGTGATACAGCAATCTGAGTATTGCAGGAAGTAATAATCTGAGGATTGCAGGGAGTAATAGTCTCGGATCAAACATTGGGTGGTACAGCAATCTGAGTATTGCAGGGAGTAATAATCTGAGTATTGCAGGGATAATAGTCTCGGATCAATCATGGTCTGGTACAGCAATCTGAGCATTGCAGGGATAATAGTCTCGGATTAATCATGGTCTGGTACAGCAATCTGAGCATTGCAGGGAGTAATAGTCTCGGATCAATCATGGTCTGGTACAGCAATCTGAGTATTGCAGGGAGTAATAGTCTCGGATCAACCATGGTCTGATACAGCAATCTGAGTATTGCAGAGAGTAATAGTCTCGGATCAATCATGGTCTAGTACAGCAATCTGAATATTGCAGGGAGTAATAATCTGAGAATTGCAGGGATAATAGTCCCGGATCAATCATGGTCTGATACAGCAATCCGAGTATTGCAGGGATAATAGTCTCGGATGAACCATGATCAGATACAGCAATCTGAGTATTGCTGAGAGTAATAGTCTCTGATCGACCATGGTCTGATACAGCAATTTGAGTATTGCAGGGTGTAATAGTCTCGGATCAATCATGGTCTGATACAGCAATCTGAGTATTGCAGGGAGTAATAGTCTCGGATTAATCATGGTCTGATACAGCAATCTGCGTATTGCAGGGACAATAGTCTCGGATCAATCATGGTCTGGTACTGCAATCTGAGTATTGCAGGGATAATAGTCGCGGATCAATCATGGTCTGATACAGCAATCTGCGTATTGCAGGGACAATAGTCTCGGATCAATCATGGTGTGATACAGCAATCTGAGTATTGCAGGAAGTAATAATCTGAGGATTGCAGGGAGTAATAGTCTCGGATCAATCATGGGGTGGTACAGCAATCTGAGTATTGCAGGGAGTAATAGTCTCGGATCAATCATGGGGTGGTACAGCAATCTGAGTATTGCAGGGAGTAATAGTCTCGGATCAATCAAGATCTGATACAGCAATCTGAGTATTGCAGGGAGTAATAGTCTCGGATCAATCATGGTCTGATACAGCAATCTGAGTATTGCAGGTAATAATAGTCTCAGATCAACCATGGTCTGATGCAGCAATCTGAGTATTGCAGGGAGTAATAGTCTCGGATCAACCATGGTCTGATACAGCAATCTGAGTATTGCAGAGAGTAATAGTCTCGGATCAATCACGGTCTGGTACAGCAATCTGAGTATTGCAGGGAGTAATAGTCTCGGATAAACCATGGTCTGATTCAGCAATCTGAGTATTGCAGGGAGTAATAGTCTCGGATGAACCATGATCTGATACAGCAATCTGAGTATTGCAGGGAGTAATAGTCTCGGATCGACCATGGTCTGATACAGCAATTTGCGTATTGCAGGGGTTAATAGTCTCGGATCAATCATGGTCTGATACAGCAATCTGAGGATTGCAGGGAGTAATAATCTGAGTATTGCAGGGATAATAGTCTCGGATCAATGATGGTCTGATACAGCAATCTGAGTATTGCAGGGATAATAGTCTCGGATCAATCATGGTCTGGTACAGCAATCTGAGTATTGCAAGTAGTAATAGTCTCGGATCAATCATGGTCTGGTACAGCAATCTGAATATTGCAGGGAGTAATAGACTCGGATCAATCATGGTCTGGTACAGCAATCTGAGTATTGCAGGGAGTAATAGTTTCGGATCAATCATGGTCTGGTACAGCAATCTGAGTATTGTAGGGATTAATATTCTCAGATCAATCATGGTCTGGTACAGCAATCTGAGTATTGCAGGGAGTAATAGTCTCGGAACAATCATGGTCTGGTACAGCAATCTGAGTTTTGCAGGGAGTAATAATCTGCGTATTGCAGGGATAATAGTCTCGGATCAATCATGGTCTGGTACAGCAATCTGAGTATTGCTGGGATAATAGTCTGGGATCAATCATGGTCTGGTACAGCAATCTGAGTATTGCTGGGAGTAATAGTCTCGGATCAATCATGGTCTGGTACAGCAATCTGAGTTTTGCAGGGAGTAATAATCTGAGTATTGCAGGGATAATTCTCTCGGATTAATTATGGTCTGATACAGCAATCTGAGTATTGCAGGGACAATAGTCTAGGATCAATCATGGTCTGGTACAGCAATCTGAGTATTGCAGGGATAATAGTCGCGGATCAATCATGGTTTGATACAGCAATCTGCGTATTGCAGGGACAATAGTCTCGGATCAATCATGGTGTGATACAGCAATCTGAGTATTGCAGGAAGTAATAATCTGAGGATTGCAGGGAGTAATAGTCTCGGATCAATCATGGGGTGGTACAGCAATCTGAGTATTGCAGGGAGTAATAGTCTCGGATCAATCATGGTCTGATACAGCAATCTGAGTATTGCAGGGAGTAATAGTCTCGGATCAATCATGGTCTGATACAGCAATCTGAGTATTGCTGGGAATAATAGTCTCAGATCAACCATGGTCTGATGCAGCAATCTGAGTATTACAGAGAGTAATAGTCTCGGATCAACCATGGTCTGATACAGCAATCTGAGTATTGCAGGGAGTAATAGTCTCGGATCAACCATGGTCTGATACAGCAATCTGAGTATTGCAGAGAGTAATAGTCTCGGATCAATCACGGTCTGGTACAGCAATCTGAGTATTGCAGGGAGTAATAGTCTCGGATCAACCATGGTCTGATACAGCAATCTGAGTATTGCAGGGAGTAAAAGTCTCGGATGAACCATGATCTGATACAGCAATCTGAGTATTGCAGGAATAATAGTCTCGGATCAATGATGGTCTGATAAAGCAATCTGAGTATTGCAGGGATAATAGTCTCCGATCAATCATGTTCTGATACAGCAATCTGAGTATTGCAGGGAGTAAAAGTCTGGGATCAATCATGGTCTGATACAGCAATCTGCGTATTGCAGGGACAATAGTCTCGGATCAATCATGGTCTGGTACTGCAATCTGAGTATTGAAGGGATAATAGTCTCGGATTAATCATGGTCTGATACAGCAATCTGAGTATTGCAGGGATAATAGTCTCGGATCAATCATGGTCTAATAGAGCAATCTGAGTATTGCAGGGAGTAATAATCTGAGTATTGCAGGGATGATTGTCCCGGATCAATCATGGTCTGATACAGCAATCTGAGTATTGCAGGGATAATAGTCTCGGATCAATCATGGTCTGATACAGCAATCTGTGTATTGCAGGGATAGTAGTCTCGGATCAATCATGGTCTGGTACAGCAATCTGAGTATTGCAACGAGTAATAGTGTCGGATCAATCATGGTCTGGTACAGCAATCTGAATATTGCAGGGAGTAATAGACTCGGATCAATCATGGTCTGGTACAGCAATCTGAGTATTGCAGGGAGTAATAGTTTCGGATCAATCATGGTCTGGTACAGCAATCTGAGTATTGCAGGGAGTAATATTCTCAGATCAATCATGGTCTGGTACAGCAATCTGAGTATTGCAGGGAGTAATAGTCTCGGATCAATCATGGCCTGGTACAGCAATCTCAGAATTGCAGGGAGTCATAGTCTCGTATTAACCATGGTCTGATACAGCAATCTGAGTATTGCAGGGAGTAATAGTCTCGGATCAACCATGGTCTGATACAGCAATCTGAGTATTGCAGGGAGTAATAGTCTCGGATCGACCATGGTCTGATACAGCAATTTGAGTATTGCAGGGAGTAATAGTCTCGGATCAACCATGGTCTGATACAGCAATCTGAGTATTGCAGGGAGTAATAGTCTGAGTATTGCAGGGATAATAGTCTCGGATCAATCATGGTCTGGTACAGCAATCTGAGTATTGCAGGGAGTAATAGTCTCGGATCAATCATGGTCTGGTACAGCAATCTGAGTATTGCAGGGAGTAATAGACTCGGATCAATCATGGTCTGATACAGCAATCTGCGTATTGCAGGGACAATTGTCTCGGATCAATCATGGCCTGGTACAGCAATCTGAGTATTGCAGGGATAATAGTCTCGGATCAATCATGGTCTGATACAGCAATCTGCGTATTGCTGGGACATTCGTCTCGGATCAATCATGGTCTGATACAGCAGTCTGAGTATTGCAGGTAGTAATAATCTGAGTATTGCAGGGATAATCGTCCCGGATCAATCATGGTCTGATACAGCAATCTGAGTATTGCAGGGATAATAGTCTCGGATCAATCATGGCCTGATACAGCAATCTGAGTATTGCAGGGATAATAGTCTCGGATCAATCATGGTCTGGTACAGCAATCTGAGTATTGCAGGGAGTAATAATCTGGGTATTGCAGGGATAATAGTCTCGGATCAATCATGGTCTGGTACAGCAATCTGAGCATTGCAGGGATAATAGTCTCGGATTAATCATGGTCTGGTACAGCAATCTGAGCATTGCAGGGAGTAATAGTCTCGGATCAATCATGGTCTGGTACAGCAATCTGAGTATTGCAGGGAGTATTAGTTTCGGATCAATCATGGTCGGTACAGCAATTTGAGTATTGCAGGGAGTAATATTCTCAGATCAATCATGGTCTGGTACAGCAATCTGAGTATTGCAGGGGGTAATAGTCTCGGGTCAACCATGGTCTGATACAGCAATCTAAGTATTGCAGGGAGTAATAGTCTCGGATGAACCATGATCAGATACAGCAATCTGAGTATTGCTGAGAGTAATAGTCTCTGATCGACCATGATCTGATACAGCAATTTGAGTATTGCAGGGAGTAATAGTCTCGGATCAATCATGGTCTGATACAGCAATCTGAGTATTGCAGTGAGGAATAGTCTCGGATTAATCATGGTCTGATACAGCAATCTGCGTATTGCAGGGACAATAGTCTCGGATCAATCATGGTCTGGTACAGCAATCTGAGTATTGCAGGGATAATAGTCGCGGATCAATCATGGTCTGATACAGCAATCTGCGTATTGCAGGGACAATAGTCTCGGATCAATCATGGTGTGATACAGCAATCTGAGTATTGCAGGAAGTAATAATCTGAGGATTGCAGGGAGTAATAGTCTCGGATCAATCATTGGGTGGTACAGCAATCTGAGTATTGCAGGGAGTAATAATCTGAGTATTGCAGGGATAATAGTCTCGGATCAATCATGGTCTGGTACAGCAATCTGAGCATTGCAGGGATAATAGTCTCGGATTAATCATGGTCTGGTACAGCAATCTGAGCATTGCAGGGAGTAATAGTCTCGGATCAATCATGGTCTGGTACAGCAATCTGAGTATTGCAGGGAGTAATAGTCTCGGATCAACCATGGTCTGATACAGCAATCTGAGTATTGCAGAGAGTAATAGTCTCGGATCAATCATGGTCTAGTACAGCAATCTGAATATTGCAGGGAGTAATAATCTGAGAATTGCAGGGATAATAGTCCCGGATCAATCATGGTCTGATACAGCAATCCGAGTATTGCAGGGATAATAGTCTCGGATGAACCATGATCAGATACAGCAATCTGAGTATTGCTGAGAGTAATAGTCTCTGATCGACCATGGTCTGATACAGCAATTTGAGTATTGCAGGGTGTAATAGTCTCGGATCAATCATGGTCTGATACAGCAATCTGAGTATTGCAGGGAGTAATAGTCTCGGATTAATCATGGTCTGATACAGCAATCTGCGTATTGCAGGGACAATAGTCTCGGATCAATCATGGTCTGGTACAGCAATCTGAGTATTGCAGGGATAATAGTCGCGGATCAATCATGGTCTGATACAGCAATCTGCGTATTGCAGGGACAATAGTCTCGGATCAATCATGGTGTGATACAGCAATCTGAGTATTGCAGGAAGTAATAATCTGAGGATTGCAGGGAGTAATAGTCTCGGATCAATCATGGGGTGGTACAGCAATCTGAGTATTGCAGGGAGTAATAGTCTCGGATCAATCAAGGTCTGATACAGCAATCTGAGTATTGCAGGGAGTAATAGTCTCGGATCAATCATGGTCTGATACAGCAATCTGAGTATTGCAGGTAATAATAGTCTCAGATCAACCATGGTCTGATGCAGCAATCTGAGTATTGCAGGGAGTAATAGTCTCGGATCAACCATGGTCTGATACAGCAATCTGAGTATTGCAGAGAGTAATAGTCTCGGATCAATCACGGTCTGGTACAGCAATCTGAGTATTGCAGGGAGTAATAGTCTCGGATCAACCATGGTCTGATTCAGCAATCTGAGTATTGCAGGGATAATAGTCTCGGATCAATCATGGTCTGGTACAGCAATCTGAGTATTGCAAGTAGTAATAGTCTCGGATCAATCATGGTCTGATACAGCAATCTGAGGATTGCAGGGAGTAATAATCTGAGTATTGCAGGGATAATAGTCTCGGATCAATGATGGTCTGATACAGCAATCTGAGTATTGCAGGGATAATAGTCTCGGATCAATCATGGTCTGGTACAGCAATCTGAGTATTGCAAGTAGTAATAGTCTCGGATCAATCATGGTCTGGTACAGCAATCTGAATATTGCAGGGAGTAATAGACTCGGATCAATCATGGTCTGGTACAGCAATCTGAGTATTGCAGGGAGTAATAGTTTCGGATCAATCATGGTCTGGTACAGCAATCTGAGTATTGTAGGGATTAATATTCTCAGATCAATCATGGTCTGGTACAGCAATCTGAGTATTGCAGGGAGTAATAGTCTCGGAACAATCATGGTCTGGTACAGCAATCTGAGTTTTGCAGGGAGTAATAATCTGCGTATTGCAGGGATAATAGTCTCGGATCAATCATGGTCTGGTACAGCAATCTGAGTATTGCTGGGATAATAGTCTGGGATCAATCATGGTCTGGTACAGCAATCTGAGTATTGCTGGGAGTAATAGTCTCGGATCAATCATGGTCTGGTACAGCAATCTGAGTTTTGCAGGGAGTAATAATCTGAGTATTGCAGGGATAATACTCTCGGATTAATTATGGTCTGATACAGCAATCTGAGTATTGCAGGGACAATAGTCTAGGATCAATCATGGTCTGGTACAGCAATCTGAGTATTGTAGGGATAATAGTTTCGGATCAATCATGGTCTGATACAGCAATCTGCGTATTGCTGGGAATTTCGTCTCGGATCAATCATGCTCTGATACAGCAATCTGAGTATTGCAGGGATAATAGTCTCGGATCAATCATGGTCTGGTACAGCAATCTGAGTATTGCAGGGAGTAATAATCTGAGTATTGCAGGGATAATAGTCTGGGATCAATCTTGGTCTGGTACAGCAATCTGAGCATTGCAGGGATAATAGTCTCGGATCAATCATGGTCTGATACAGCAATCTGAGTATTGCAGGGAGTAAAAGTCTGGGATCAATCATGGTCTGATACAGCAATCTGCGTATTGCAGGGACAATAGTCTCGGATCAATCATGGTCTGGTACTGCAATCTGAGTATTGAAGGGATAATAGTCTCGGATTAATCATGGTCTGATACAGCAATCTGAGTATTGCAGGGATAATAGTCTCGGATCAATCATGGTCTGATAGAGCAATCTGAGTATTGCAGGGAGTAATAATCTGAGTATTGCAGGGATAATAGTCCCGGATCAATCATGGTCTGATACAGCAATCTGATTATTGCAGGGATAATAGTCTCGGATCAATCATGGTCTGATACAGCAATCTGTGTATTGCAGGGATAGTAGTCTCGGATCAATCATGGTCTGGTACAGCAATCTGAGTATTGCAGGGAGTAATAGTCTCGGAAGGACCATGGTCTGATACTGCAATTTGAGTATTGCAGGGAGTAATAGTCTCGGATCAACCATGGTCTGATACAGCAATCTGAGTATTGCAGGGAGTAATAGTCTGAGTATTGCAGGGATAATAGTCTCGGATCAATCTTGGTCTGGTACAGCAATCTGAGCATTGCAGGGATAATAGTCTCGGATCAATCATGGTCTGATACAGCAATCTGAGTATTGCAGGGAGTAAAAGTCTGGGATCAATCATGGTCTGATACAGCAATCTGCGTATTGCAGGGACAATAGTCTCGGATCAATCATGGTCTGGTACTGCAATCTGAGTATTGAAGGGATAATAGTCTCGGATTAATCATGGTCTGATACAGCAATCTGAGTATTGCAGGGATAATAGTCTCGGATCAATCATGGTCTGATAGAGTAATCTGAGTATTGCAGGGAGTAATAATCTGAGTATTGCAGGGATAATAGTCCCGGATCAATCATGGTCTGATACAGCAATCTGAGTATTGCAGGGATAATAGTCTCGGATCAATCATGGTCTGATACAGCAATCTGTGTATTGCAGGGATAATAGTCCCGGATCAATCATGGTCTGATACAGCAATCTGAGTATTGCAGGGATAATAGTCTCGGATCAATCATTGTCTGATACAGCAATCTGTGTATTGCAGGGATAGTAGTCTCGGATCAATCATGGTCTGGTACAGCAATCTGAGTATTGCAAGGAGTAATAGTCTCGGATCAATCATGGTCTGGTACAGCAATCTGAATATTGCAGGGAGTAATAGACTCGGATCAATCATGGTCTGGTACAGCAATATGAGTATTGCAGGGAGTAATAGTTTCGGATCAATCATGGTCTGGTACAGCAATCTGAGTATTGCAGCGAGTAATATTCTCAGATCAATCATGGTCTGGTACAGCAATCTGAGTATTGCAGGGAGTAATAGTCTTGGATGAACCATGGTCTGATACAGCAATCTGAGTATTGCAGAGAGTAATTGTCTCGGATCAATCATGGTCTGGTACAGCAATCTGAGTATTGCAGGGAGTAATAATCTGCGTATTGCAGGGATAATAGTCCCGGATCAATCATGGTCTGATACAGCAATCTGAGTATTGCAGGGAGTGATAGTCTCGGACCAATCATGGTCTGGTACAGCAATCTGAGTATTGCTGGGATAATAGTCTCGGATCAATCATGGTCTGGTACAGGAATCTGAGTATTGCAGGGATAATAGTCTCGGATCAATCATGGTCTGGTACAGCAATCTGAGTATTGCAGGGAGTAATAGTCTCGGATCAATCATGGTCTTATACAGCAATCTGAGTATTGCAGGGAGTAATAGACTCGGATCAATCATGGTCTGGTACAGCAATATGAGTATTGCAGGGAGTAATAGTTTCGGATCAATCATGGTCTGGTACAGCAATCTGAGTATTGCAGCGAGTAATATTCTCAGATCAATCATGGTCTGGTACAGCAATCTGAGTATTGCAGGGAGTAATAGTCTCGGATGAACCATGGTCTGATACAGCAACCTGAGTATTGCAGAGAGTAATTGTCTCGGATCAATCATGGTCTGGTACAGCAATCTGAGTATTGCAGGGAGTAATAATCTGCGTATTGCAGGGATAATAGTCCCGGATCAATCATGGTCTGATACAGCAATCTGAGTATTGCAGGGAGTGATAGTCTCGGATCAATCATGGTCTGGTACAGCAATCTGAGTATTGCTGGGATAATAGTCTCGGATCAATCATGGTCTGGTACAGCAATCTGAGTATTGCAGGGTTAATAGTCTCGGATCAATCATGGTCTGGTACAGCAATCTGAGTATTGCAGGGAGTAATATTCTCAGCTCAATCATGGTCTGGTACAGCAATCTGAGTATTGCAGGGAGTAATAGTCTCGGATCAATCATGGTCTGATACAGCAATCTGAGTATTGCAGGGAGTAATAGTCTCGGATCGACCATGGTCTGATACTGCAATTTGAGTATTGCAGGGAGTAATAGTCTCGGATCAACCATGGTCTGATACAGCAATCTGAGTATTGCAGGCAGTAATAGTCTCGGATCAATCATGGTCTGATACAGCAATCTGCGTATTGCAGGGACAATAGTCTAGGATCAATCATGGTCTGGTACAGCAATCTGAGTATTGTAGGGATAATAGTTTCGGATCAATCATGGTCTGATACAGCAATCTGCGTATTGCTGGGACATTCGTCTCGGATCAATCATGGTCTGATACAGCAATCTGAGTATTGCAGGGATAATAGTCTCGGATCAATCATGGTCTGATACAGCAATCTGAGTATTGCAGGGATAATAGTCTCGGATCAATCATGGTCTGGTACAGCAATCTGAGTATTGCAGGGAGTAATAATCTGAGTATTGAAGGGATAATAGTCTCGGATCAATCTTGGTCTGGTACAGCAATCTGAGCATTGCAGGGATAATAGTCTCGGATCAATCATGGTCTGATACAGCAATCTGAGTATTGCAGGGATAATAGTCTCGGATCAATCATGGTCTGATAGAGCAATCTGAGTATTGCAGGGAGTAATAATCTGAGTATTGCAGGGATAATAGTCCCGGATCAATCATGGTCTGATACAGCAATCTGAGTATTGCAGGGATAATAGTCTCGGATCAATCATGGTCTGGTTCAGCAATCTGAGTATTGCAAGGAGTAATAGTCTCGGATCAATCATGGTCTGGTACAGCAATCTGAATATTGCAGGGAGTAATAGACTCGGATCAATCATGGTCTGGTACAGCAATATGAGTATTGCAGGGAGTAATAGTTTCGGATCAATCATGGTCTGGTACAGCAATCTGAGTATTGCAGCGAGTAATATTCTCAGATCAATCATGGTCTGGTACAGCAATCTGAGTATTGCAGGGAGTAATAGTCTTGGATGAACCATGGTCTGATACAGCAATCTGAGTATTGCAGAGAGTAATTGTCTCGGATCAATCATGGTCTGGTACAGCAATCTGAGTATTGCAGGGAGTAATAATCTGCGTATTGCAGGGATAATAGTCTCGGATCAATCATGGTCTGGTACAGCAATCTGAGTATTGCAGGGAGTAATAGTTTCGGATCAATCATGGTCTTATACAGCAATCTGAGTATTGCAGCGAGTAATATTCTCAGATCAATCATGGTCTGGTAGAGCAATCTGAGTATTGCAGGGAGTAATAGTCTCGGATGAACCATGGTCTGATACAGCAATCTGAGTATTGCAGAGAGTAATTGTCTCGGATCAATCATGGTCTGGTACAGCAATCTGAGTATTGCAGGGAGTAATAATCTGCGTATTGCAGGGATAATAGTCCCGGATCAATCATGGTCTGATACAGCAATCTGAGTATTGCAGGGAGTGATAGTCTCGGATCAATCATGGTCTGGTACAGCAATCTGAGTATTGCTGGGATAATAGTCTCGGATCAATCATGGTCTGGTACAGCAATCTGAGTATTGCAGGGTTAATAGTCTCGGATCAATCATGGTCTGGTACAGCAATCTGAGTATTGCAGGGAGTAATATTCTCAGCTCAATCATGGTCTGGTACAGCAATCTGAGTATTGCAGGGAGTAATAGTCTCGGATCAATCATGGTCTGATACAGCAATCTGAGTATTGCAGGGAGTAATAGTCTCGGATCGACCATGGTCTGATACTGCAATTTGAGTATTGCAGGGAGTAATAGTCTCGGATCAACCATGGTCTGATACAGCAATCTGAGTATTGCAGGGAGTAATAGTCTCGGATCAATCATGGTCTGATACAGCAATCTGCGTATTGCAGGGACAATAGTCTAGGATCAATCATGGTCTGGTACAGCAATCTGAGTATTGTAGGGATAATAGTTTCGGATCAATCATGGTCTGATACAGCAATCTGCGTATTGCTGGGACATTCGTCTCGGATCAATCATGGTCTGATACAGCAATCTGAGTATTGCAGGGATAATAGTCTCGGATCAATCATGGTCTGATACAGCAATCTGAGTATTGCAGGGATAATAGTCTCGGATCAATCATGGTCTGGTACAGCAATCTGAGTATTGCAGGGAGTAATAATCTGAGTATTGCAGGGATAATAGTCTCGGATCAATCTTGGTCTGGTACAGCAATCTGAGCATTGCAGGGATAATAGTCTCGGATCAATCATGGTCTGATAGAGCAATCTGAGTATTGCAGGGAGTAATAATCTGAGTATTGCAGGGATAATAGTCCCGGATCAATCATGGTCTGATACAGCAATCTGAGTATTGCAGGGATAATAGTCTCGGATCAATCATGGTCTGGTACAGCAATCTGAGTATTGCAAGGAGTAATAGTCTCGGATCAATCATGGTCTGGTACAGCAATCTGAATATTGCAGGGAGTAATAGACTCGGATCAATCATGGTCTGGTACAGCAATATGAGTATTGCAGGGAGTAATAGTTTCGGATCAATCATGGTCTGGTACAGCAATCTGAGTATTGCAGGGAGTAATATTCTCAGATCAATCATGGTCTGGTACAGCAATCTGAGTATTGCAGGGAGTAATAATCTGCGTATTGCAGGGATAATAGTCCCGGATCAATCATGGCCTGATACAGCAATCTGAGTATTGCAGGGAGTGATAGTCTCGGATCAATCATGGTCTGGTACAGCAATCTGAGTATTGCTGGGATAATAGTCTGGGATCAATGATGGTCTGGTACAGCAATCTGAGTATTGCTGGGAGTAATAGTCTCGGATCAATCATGGTCTGGTACAGCAATCTGAGTATTGTAGGGATAATAGTTTCGGATCAATCATGGTCTGATACAGCAATCTGCGTATTGCTGGGACATTCGTCTCGGATCAATCATGGTCTGATACAGCAATCTGAGTATTGCAGGGATAATAGTCTCGGATCAATCATGGTCTGATACAGCAATCTGAGTATTGCAGGGATAATGGTCTCGGATCAATCATGGTCTGGTACAGCAATCTGAGTATTGCAGGGAGTAATAATCTGAGTATTGCAGGGATAATAGTCTCGGATCAATCTTGGTCTGGTACAGCAATCTGAGCATTGCAGGGATAATAGTCTCGGATCAATCATGGTCTGATACAGCAATCTGAGTATTGCAGGGAGTAAAAGTCTGGGATCAATCATGGTCTGATACAGCAATCTGCGTATTGCAGGGACAATAGTCTCGGATCAATCATGGTCTGGTACTGCAATCTGAGTATTGAAGGGATAATAGTCTCGGATTAATCATGGTCTGATACAGCAATCTGAGTATTGCAGGGATAATAGTCTCGGATCAATCATGGTCTGATAGAGCAATCTGAGTATTGCAGGGAGTAATAATCTGAGTATTGCAGGGATAATAGTCCCGGATCAATCATGGTCTGATACAGCAATCTGAGTATTGCAGGGATAATAGTCTCGGATCAATCATGGTCTGATACAGCAATCTGTGTATTGCAGTGATAGTAGTCTCGGATCAATCATGGTCTGGTACAGCAATCTGAGTATTGCAAGGAGTAATAGTCTCGGATCAATCATGGTCTGGTACAGCAATCTGAATATTGCAGGGAGTAATAGACTCGGATCAATCATGGTCTGGTACAGCAATATGAGTATTGCAGGGAGTAATAGTTTCGGATCAATCATGGTCTGGTACAGCAATCTGAGTATTGCAGCGAGTAATATTCTAAGATCAATCCTGGTCTGGTACAGCAATCTGAGTATTGCAGGGAGTAATAGTCTCGGATGAACCATGGTCTGATACAGCAATCTGAGTATTGCAGAGAGTAATTGTCTCGGATCAACCATGGTCTGATACAGTAATCTGAGTATTGCAGGGAGTAATAGTCTGAGTATTGCAGGGATAATAGTCTCGGATCAATCATGGTCTGGTACAGCAATCTGAGTATTGCAGGGAGTAATAGTCTCGGATCAATCATGGTCTGGTACAGCAATCTGAATATTGCAGGGAGTAATAGTCTCGGATCAATCATGGTCTGGTACAGCAATCTGAGTATTGCAGGGAGTAATAGTCTCGGATCAATCATGGTCTTATACAGCAATCTGAGTATTGCAGGGAGTAATAGACTCGGATCAATCATGGTCTGGTACAGCAATATGAGTATTGCAGGGAGTAATAGTTTCGGATCAATCATGGTCTGGTACAGCAATCTGAGTATTGCAGCGAGTAATATTCTCAGATCAATCATGGTCTGGTACAGCAATCTGAGTATTGCAGAGAGTAATTGTCTCGGATCAATCATGGTCTGGTACAGCAATCTGAGTATTGCAGGGAGTAATAATCTGCGTATTGCAGGGATAATAGTCCCGGATCAATCATGGTCTGATACAGCAATCTGATTATTGCAGGGAGTGATAGTCTCGGATCAATCATGGTCTGGTACAGCAATCTGAATATTGCTGGGATAATAGTCTCGGATCAATCATGGTCTGGTACAGCAATCTGAGTATTGCAGGGTTAATAGTCTCGGATCAATCATGGTCTGGTACAGCAATCTGAGTATTGCAGGGAGTAATAGTCTCGGATCAATCATGGTCTGATACAGCAATCTGAGTATTGCAGGGATAATAGTCTCGGATCAATCATGGTCTGGTACATCAATCTGAGTATTGCAGGGAGTAATAATCTGAGTATTGCAGGGATAATAGTCTCGGATCAATCTTGGTCTGGTACAGCAATCTGAGCATTGCAGGGATAATAGTCTCGGATCAATCATGGTCTGATACAGCAATCTGAGTATTGCAGGGATAATAGTCTCGGATCAATCATGGTCTGATAGAGCAATCTGAGTATTGCAGGGAGTAATAATCTGAGTATTGCAGGGATAATAGTCCCGGATCAATCATGGTCTGATACAGCAATCTGAGTATTGCAGGGATAATAGTCTCGGATCAATCATGGTCTGGTACAGCAATCTGAGTATTGCAAGGAGTAATAGTCTCGGATCAATCATGGTCTGGTACAGCAATCTGAATATTGCAGGGAGTAATAGACTCGGATCAATCATGGTCTGGTACAGCAATATGAGTATTGCAGGGAGTAATAGTTTCGGATCAATCATGGTCTGGTACAGCAATCTGAGTATTGCAGGGAGTAATATTCTCAGATCAATCATGGTCTGGTACAGCAATCTGAGTATTGCAGGGAGTAATAATCTGCGTATTGCAGGGATAATAGTCCCGGATCAATCATGGTCTGATACAGCAATCTGAGTATTGCAGGGAGTGATAGTCTCGGATCAATCATGGTCTGGTACAGCAATCTGAGTATTGCTGGGATAATAGTCTGGGATCAATGATGGTCTGGTACAGCAATCTGAGTATTGCTGGGAGTAATAGTCTCGGATCAATCATGGTCTGGTACAGCAATCTGAGTATTGTAGGGAGTAATAGTCTCGGATTAATCATGGTCTGATACAGCAATCTGAGTATTGCAGGGATAATAGTCTCGGATCAATCATGGTCTGATAGAGCAATCTGAGTATTGCAGGGAGTAATAATCTGAGTATTGCAGGGATAATAGTCCCGGATCAATCATGGTCTGATACAGCAATCTGAGTATTGCAGGGATAATAGTCTCGGATCAATCATGGTCTGATACAGCAATCTGTGTATTGCAGGGATAGTAGTCTCGGATCAATCATGGTCTGGTACAGCAATCTGAGTATTGCAAGGAGTAATAGTCTCGGATCAATCATGGTCTGGTACAGCAATCTGAATATTGCAGGGAGTAATAGACTCGGATCAATCATGGTCTGGTACAGCAATCTGAGTATTGCAGCGAGTAATATTCTCAGATCAATCATGGTCTGGTACAGCAATCTGAGTATTGCACGGAGTAATAGTCTCGGATGAACCATGGTCTGATACAGCAATCTGAGTATTGCAGAGAGTAATTGTCTCGGATCAACCATGGTCTGATACAGCAATCTGAGTATTGCAGGGAGTAATAGTCTGAGTATTGCAGGGATAATAGTCTCGGATCAATCATGGTCTGGTACAGCAATCTGAGTATTGCAGGGAGTAATAGTCTCGGATCAATCATGGTCTGGTACAGCAATCTGAGTATTGCAGGGAGTAATAGTCTCGGATCAATCATGGTCTGATACAGCAATCTGCGTATTGCAGGGACAATAGTCTAGGATCAATCATGGTCTGGTACAGCAATCTGAGTATTGTAGGGATAATAGTTTCGGATCAATCATGGTCTGATACAGCAATCTGCGTATTGCTGGGACATTCGTCTCGGATCAATCATGGTCTGATACAGCAATCTGAGTATTGCAGGGATAATAGTCTCGGATCAATCATGGTCTGATACAGCAATCTGGGTATTGCAGGGATAATAGTCTCGGATCAATCATGGTCTGGTACAGCAATCTGAGTATTGCAGGGAGTAATAATCTGAGTATTGCAGGGATAATAGTCTCGGATCAATCTTGGTCTGGTACAGCAATCTGAGCATTGCAGGGATAATAGTCTCGGATCAATCATGGTCTGATACAGCAATCTGAGTATTGCAGGGATAATAGTCTCGGATCAAGCATGGTCTGATAGAGCAATCTGAGTATTGCAGGGAGTAATAATCTGCGTATTGCAGGGATAATAGTCCCGGATCAATCATGGTCTGATACAGCAATCTGAGTATTGCAGGGAGTAATAGTCTCGGATCGACCATGGTCTGATACTGCAATTTGAGTATTGCAGGGAGTAATAGTCTCGGATCAATCATGGTCTGATACAGCAATCTGAGTATTGCAGGGAGTAATAGTCTCGGATCAATCATGGTCTGATACAGCAATCTGCGTATTGCAGGGACAATAGTCTAGGATCAATCATGGTCTGGTACAGCAATCTGAGTATTGTAGGGATAATAGTTTCGGATCAATCATGGTCTGATACAGCAATCTGCGTATTGCTGGGACATTCGTCTCGGATCAATCATGGTCTGATACAGCAATCTGAGTATTGCAGGGATAATAGTCTCGGATCAATCATGGTCTGATACAGCAATCTGAGTATTGCAGGGATAATAGTCTCGGATCAATCATGGTCTGGTAGAGCAATCTGAGTATTGCAGGGAGTAATAATCTGAGTATTGCAGGGATAATAGTCTCGGATCAATCTTGGTCTGGTACAGCAATCTGAGCATTGCAGGGATAATACTCTCGGATCAATCATGGTCTGATACAGCAATCTGAGTATTGCAGGGATAATAGTCTCGGATCAATCATGGTCTGATACAGCAATCTGAGTATTGCAGGGATAATAGTCTCGGATCAATCATGGTCTGATAGAGCAATCTGAGTATTGCAGGGAGTAATAATCTGAGTATTGCAGGGATAATAGTCCCGGATCAATCATGGTCTGATACAGCAATCTGAGTATTGCAGGGATAATAGTCTCGGATCAATCATGGTCTGGTACAGCAATCTGAGTATTGCAAGGAGTAATAGTCTCGGATCAATCATGGTCTGGTACAGCAATCTGAATATTGCAGGGAGTAATAGACTCGGATCAATCATGGTCTGGTACAGCAATATGAGTATTGCAGGGAGTAATAGTTTCGGATCAATCATGGTCTGGTACAGCAATCTGAGTATTGCAGGGAGTAATATTCTCAGATCAATCATGGTCTGGTACAGCAATCTGAGTATTGCAGGGAGTAATAGTCTCGGATGAACCATGGTCTGATACAGCAATCTGAGTATTGCGGAGAGTAATTGTCTCGGATCAATCATGGTCTGGTACAGCAATCTGAGTATTGCAGGGAGTAATAATCTGCGTATTGCAGGGATAATAGTCCCGGATCAATCATGGTCTGATACAGCAATCTGAGTATTGCAGGGAGTGATAGTCTCGGATCAATCATGGTCTGGTACAGCAATCTGAGTATTGCTGGGATAATAGTCTGGGATCAATCATGGTCTGGTACAGCAATCTGAGTATTGCTGGGAGTAATAGTCTCGGATCAATCATGGTCTGATACAGCAATCTGCGTATTGCAGGGACAATAGTCTAGGATCAATCATGGTCTGGTACAGCAATCTGAGTATTGTAGGGATAATAGTTTCGGATCAATCATGGTCTGATACAGCAATCTGCGTATTGCTGGGACATTCGTCTCGGATCAATCATGGTCTGATACAGCAATCTGAGTATTGCAGGGATAATAGTCTCGGATCAATCATGGTCTGATACAGCAATCTGAGTATTGCAGGGATAATAGTCTCGGATCAATCATGGTCTGGTACAGCAATCTGAGTATTGCAGGGAGTAATAATCTGAGTATTGCAGGGATAATAGTCTCGGATCAATCTTGGTCTGGTACAGCAATCTGAACATTGCAGGGATAATAGTCTCGGATCAATCATGGTCTGATACAGCAATCTGAGTATTGCAGGGAGTAAAAGTCTGGGATCAATCATGGTCTGATACAGCAATCTGCGTATTGCAGGGACAATAGTCTCGGATCAATCATGGTCTGGTACTGCAATCTGAGTATTGAAGGGATAATAGTCTCGGATTAATCATGGTCTGATACAGCAATCTGAGTATTGCAGGGAGTAATAATCTGAGTATTGCAGGGATAATAGTCCCGGATCAATCATGGTCTGATACAGCAATCTGAGTATTGCAGGGATAACAGTCTCGGATCAATCATGGTCTGATACAGTAATCTGTGTATTGCAGGGATAATAGTCCCGGATCAATCATGGTCTGATACAGCAATCTGAGTATTGCAGGGATAATAGTCTCGGATCAATCATGGTCTGATACAGCAATCTGTGTATTGCAGGGATAGTAGTCTCGGATCAATCATGGTCTGGTACAGCAATCTGAGTATTGCAAGGAGTAATAGTCTCGGATCAATCATGGTCTGGTACAGCAATCTGAATATTGCAGGGAGTAATAGACTCGGATCAATCATGGTCTGGTACAGCAATATGAGTATTGCAGGGAGTAATAGTTTCGGATCAATCATGGTCTGGTACAGCAATCTGAGTATTGCAGCGAGTAATATTCTCAGATCAATCATGGTCTGGTACAGCAATCTGAGTATTGCAGGGAGTAATAGTCTTGGATGAACCATGGTCTGATACAGCAATCTGAGTATTGCAGAGAGTAATTGTCTCGGATCAATCATGGTCTGGTACAGCAATCTGAGTATTGCAGGGAGTAATAATCTGCGTATTGCAGGGATAATAGTCCCGGATCAATCATGGTCTGATACAGCAATCTGAGTATTGCAGGGAGTGATAGTCTCGGATCAATCATGGTCTGGTACAGCAATCTGAGTATTGCTGGGATAATAGTCTCGGATCAATCATGGTCTGGTACAGCAATCTGAGTATTGCAGGGATAATAGTCTCGGATCAATCATGGTCTGGTACAGCAATCTGAGTATTGCAGGGAGTAATAGTCTCGGATCAATCATGGTCTTATACAGCAATCTGAGTATTGCAGGGAGTAATAGACTCGGATCAATCATGGTCTGGTACAGCAATATGAGTATTGCAGGGAGTAATAGTTTCGGATCAATCATGGTCTGGTACAGCAATCTGAGTATTGCAGCGAGTAATATTCTCAGATCAATCATGGTCTGGTACAGCAATCTGAGTATTGCAGGGAGTAATAGTCTCGGATGAACCATGGTCTGATACAGCAATCTGAGTATTGCAGAGAGTAATTGTCTCGGATCAATCATGGTCTGGTACAGCAATCTGAGTATTGCAGGGAGTAATAATCTGCGTATTGCAGGGATAATAGTCCCGGATCAATCATGGTCTGATACAGCAATCTGAGTATTGCAGGGAGTGATAGTCTCGGATCAATCATGGTCTGGTACAGCAATCTGAGTATTGCTGGGATAATAGTCTCGGATCAATCATGGTCTGGTACAGCAATCTGAGTATTGCAGGGTTAATAGTCTCGGATCAATTATGGTCTGGTACAGCAATCTGAGTATTGCAGGGAGTAATATTCTCAGCTCAATCATGGTCTGGTACAGCAATCTGAGTATTGCAGGGAGTAATAGTCTCGGATCAATCATGGTCTGATAGAGCAATCTGAGTATTGCAGGGATAATAGTCCCGGATCAATCATGGTCTGATACAGCAATCTGAGTATTGCAGGGATAATAGTCTCGGATCAATCATGGTCTGATACAGCAATCTGTGTATTGCAGGGATAATAGTCCCGGATCAATCATAGTCTGATACAGCAATCTGAGTATTGCAGGGATAATAGTCTCGGATCAATCATGGTCTGATACAGCAATCTGTGTATTGCAGGGATAGTAGTCTCGGATCAATCATGGTCTGGTACAGCAATCTGAGTATTGCAAGGAGTAATAGTCTCGGATCAATCATGGTCTGGTACAGCAATCTGAATATTGCAGGGAGTAATAGACTCGGATCAATGATGGTCTGGTACAGCAATATGAGTATTGCAGGGAGTAATAGTTTCGGATCAATCATGGTCTGGTACAGCAATCTGAGTATTGCAGGGAGTAATAGTCTTGGATGAACCATGGTCTGATACAGCAATTTGAGTATTGCAGAGAGTAATTGTCTCGGATCAATCATGGTCTGGTACAGCAATCTGAGTATTGCAGGGAGTAATAATCTGCGTATTGCAGGGATAATAGTCCCGGATCAATCATGGTCTGATACAGCAATCTGAGTATTGCAGGGAGTGATAGTCTCGGATCAATCATGGTCTGGTACAGCAATCTGAGTATTGCTGGGATAATAGTCTCGGATCAATCATGGTCTGGTACAGCAATCTGAGTATTGCAGGGATAATAGTCTCGGATCAATCATGGTCTGGTACAGCAATCTGAGTATTGCAGGGAGTAATAGTCTCGGATCAATCATGGTCTTATACAGCAATCTGAGTATTGCAGGGAGTAATAGACTCGGATCAATCATGGTCTGGTACAGCAATATGAGTATTGCAGGGAGTAATAGTTTCGGATCAATCATGGCCTGGTACAGCAATATGAGTATTGCAGGGAGTAATAGTTTCGGATCAATCATGGTCTGGTACAGCAATCTGAGTATTGCAGCGAGTAATATTCTCAGATCAATCATGGTCTGGTACAGCAATCTGAGTATTGCAGGGAGTAATAGTCTCGGATGAACCATGGTCTGATACAGCAATCTGAGTATTGCAGAGAGTAATTGTCTCGGATCAATCATGGTCTGGTACAGCAATCTGAGTATTGCAGGGAGTAATAATCTGCGTATTGCAGGGATAATAGTCCCGGATCAATCATGGTCTGATACAGCAATCTGAGTATTGCAGGGAGTGATAGTCTCGGATCAATCATGGTCTGGTACAGCAATCTGAGTATTGCTGGGATAATAGTCTCGGATCAATCATGGTCTGGTACAGCAATCTGAGTATTGCAGGGTTAATAGTCTCGGATCAATCATGGTCTGGTACAGCAATCTGAGTATTGCAGGGAGTAATATTCTCAGCTCAATCATGGTCTGGTACAGCAATCTGAGTATTGCAGGGAGTAATAGTCTCGGATCAATCATGGTCTGATACAGCAATCTGAGTATTGCAGGGAGGAATAGTCTCGGATCGACCATGGTCTGATACTGCAATTTGAGTATTGCAGGGAGTAATAGTCTCGGATCAACCATGGTCTGATACAGCAATCTGAGTATTGCAGGGAGTAATAGTCTCGGATCAATCATGGTCTGATACAGCAATCTGCGTATTGCAGGGACAATAGTCTAGGATCAATCATGGTCTGGTACAGCAATCTGAGTATTGTAGGGATAATAGTTTCGGATCAATCATGGTCTGATACAGCAATCTGCGTATTGCTGGGACATTCGTCTCGGATCAATCATGGTCTGATACAGCAATCTGAGTATTGCAGGGATAATAGTCTCGGATCAATCATGGTCTGATACAGCAATCTGAGTATTGCAGGGATAATAGTCTCGGATCAATCATGGTCTGGTACAGCAATCTGAGTATTGCAGGGAGTAATAATCTGAGTATTGCAGGGATAATAGTCTCGGATCAATCTTGGTCTGGTACAGCAATCTGAGCATTGCAGGGATAATAGTCTCGGATCAATCATGGTCTGATACAGCAATCTGAGTATTGCAGGGAGTAATAGACTCGGATCAATCATGGTCTGGTACAGCAATATGAGTATTGCAGGGAGTAATAGTTTCGGATCAATCATGGTCTGGTACAGCAATCTGAGTATTGCAGCGAGTAATATTCTCAGATCAATCATGGCCTGGTACAGCAATCTGAGTATTGCAGGGAGTAATAGTCTCGGATGAACCATGGTCTGATACAGCAATCTGAGTATTGCAGAGAGTAATTGTCTCGGATCAATCATGGTCTGGTACAGCAATCTGAGTATTGCAGGGAGTAATAATCTGCGTATTGCAGGGATAATAGTCCCGGATCAATCATGGTCTGATACAGCAATCTGAGTATTGCAGGGAGTGATAGTCTCGGATCAATCATGGTCTGGTACAGCAATCTGAGTATTGCTGGGATAATAGTCTCGGATCAATCATGGTCTGGTACAGCAATCTGAGTATTGCAGGGTTAATAGTCTCGGATCAATCATGGTCTGGTACAGCAATCTGAGTATTGCAGGGAGTAATATTCTCAGCTCAATCATGGTCTGGTACAGCAATCTGAGTATTGCAGGGAGTAATAGTCTCGGATCAATCATGGTCTGATACAGCAATCTGAGTATTGCAGGGAGGAATAGTCTCGGATCGACCATGGTCTGATACTGCAATTTGAGTATTGCAGGGAGTAATAGTCTCGGATCAACCATGGTCTGATACAGCAATCTGAGTATTGCAGGGAGTAATAGTCTCGGATCAATCATGGTCTGATACAGCAATCTGCGTATTGCAGGGACAATAGTCTAGGATCAATCATGGTCTGGTACAGCAATCTGAGTATTGTAGGGATAATAGTTTCGGATCAATCATGGTCTGATACAGCAATCTGCGTATTGCTGGGACATTCGTCTCGGATCAATCATGGTCTGATACAGCAATCTGAGTATTGCAGGGATAATAGTCTCGGATCAATCATGGTCTGATACAGCAATCTGAGTATTGCAGGGATAATAGTCTCGGATCAATCATGGTCTGGTACAGCAATCTGAGTATTGCAGGGAGTAATAATCTGAGTATTGCAGGGATAATAGTCTCGGATCAATCTTGGTCTGGTACAGCAATCTGAGCATTGCAGGGATAATAGTCTCGGATCAATCATGGTCTGATACAGCAATCTGAGCATTGCAGGGATAATAGTCTCGGATCAATCATGGTCTGATAGAGCAATCTGAGTATTGCAGGGAGTAATAATCTGAGTATTGCAGGGATAATAGTCCCGGATCAATCATGGTCTGATACAGCAATCTGAGTATTGCAGGGATAATAGTCTCGGATCAATCATGGTCTGGTACAGCAATCTGATAATTGCAAGGAGTAATAGTCTCGGATGAATCATCGTCTGGTACAGCAATCTGAATATTGCAGGGAGTAATAGACTCGGATCAATCATGGTCTGGTACAGCAATATGAGTATTGTAGGGAGTAATAGTTTCGGATCAATCATGGTCTGGTACAGCAATCTGAGTATTGCAGGGAGTAATATTCTCAGATCAATCATGGTCTGGTACAGCAATCTGAGTATTGCAGGGAGTAATAGTCTCGGATGAACCATGGTCTGATACAGCAATCTGAGTATTGCAGAGAGTAATTGTCTCGGATCAATCATGGCCTGGTACAGCAATCTGAGTATTGCAGGGAGTAATAATCTGCGTATTGCAGGGATAATAGTCCCGGATCAATCATGGTCTGATACAGCAATCTGAGTATTGCAGGGAGTGATAGTCTCGGATCAATCATGGTCTGGTACAGCAATCTGAGTATTGCTGGGATAATAGTCTGGGATCAATCATGGTCTGGTACAGCAATCTGAGTATTGCTGGGAGTAATAGTCTCGGATCAATCATGGTCTGATACAGCAATATGCGTATTGCAGGGACAATAGTCTAGGATCAATCATGGTCTGGTACAGCAATCTGAGTATTGTAGGGATAATAGTTTCGGATCAATCATGGTCTGATACAGCAATCTGCGTATTGCTGGGACATTCGTCTCGGATCAATCATGGTCTGATACAGCAATCTGAGTATTGCAGGGATAATAGTCTCGGATCAATCATGGTCTGATACAGCAATCTGAGTATTGCAGGGATAATAGTCTCGGATCAATCATGGTCTGGTACAGCAATCTGAGTATTGCAGGGAGTAATAATCTGAGTATTGCAGGGATAATAGTCTCGGATCAATCTTGGTCTGGTACAGCAATCTGAGCATTGCAGGGATAATAGTCTCGGATCAATCATGGTCTGATACAGCAATCTGAGTATTGCAGGGAGTAAAAGTCTGGGATCAATCATGGTCTGATACAGCAATCTGCGTATTGCAGGGACAATAGTCTCGGATCAATGATGGTCTGGTACTGCAATCTGAGTATTGAAGGGATAATAGTCTCGGATTAATCATGGTCTGGTACAGCAATCTGAGTATTGCAGGGAGTAATAATCTGAGTATTGCAGGGATAATAGTCCCGGATCAATCATGGTCTGATACAGCAATCTGAGTATTGCAGGGATAATAGTCTCGGATCAATCATGGTCTGATACAGCAATCTGTGTATTGCAGGGATAGTAGTCTCGGATCAATCATGGTCTGGTACAGCAATCTGAGTATTACAAGGAGTAATAGTCTCGGATCAATCATGGTCTGGTACAGCAATCTGAATATTGCAGGGAGTAATAGACTCGGATCAATCATGGTCTGGTACAGCAATATGAGTATTGCAGGGAGTAATAGTTTCGGATCAATCATGGTCTGGTACAGCAATCTGAGTATTGCAGCGAGTAATATTCTCAGATCAATCATGGTCTTGCACAGCAATCTGAGTATTGCAGGGAGTAATAGTCTCGGATGAACCATGGTCTGATACAGCAATCTGAGTATTGCAGAGAGTAATTGTCTCGGATCAACCATGGTCTGATACAGCAATCTGAGTATTGCAGGGAGTAATAGTCTCGGATCAATCATGGTCTGGTACAGCAATCTGAATATTGCAGGGAGTAATAGTCTCGGATCAATCATGGTCTGGTACAGCAATCTGAGTATTGCAGGGAGTAATAGTCTCGCATCAATCATGGTCTGATACAGCAATCTGCGTATTGCAGGGACAATAGTCTAGGATCAATCATGGTCTGGTACAGCAATCTGAGTATTGTAGGAATAATAGTTTCGGATCAATCATGGTCTGATACAGCAATCTGCGTATTGCTGGGACATTCGTCTCGGATCAAGCATGGTCTGATACAGCAATCTGAGTATTGCAGGGATAATAGTCTCGGATCAATCATGGTCTGATACAGCAATCTGAGTATTGCAGGGATAAGAGTCTCGGATCAATCATGGTCTGGTACAGCAATCTGAGTATTGCAGGGAGTAATAATCTGAGTATTGCAGGTATAATAGTCTCGGATCAATCTAGGTCTGGTACAGCAATCTGAGCATTGCAGGGATAATAGTCTCGGATCAATCCTGGTCTGATACAGCAATCTGAGTATTGCAGGGATAATAGTCTCGGATCAATCATGGTCTGATAGAGCAATCTGAGTATTGCAGGGAGTAATAATCTGAGTATTGCAGGGATAATAGTCCCGGATCAATCATGGTCTGATACAGCAATCTGAGTATTGCAGGGATAATAGTCTCGGATCAATCATGGTCTGGTACAGCAATCTGAGTATTGCAAGGAGTAATAGTCTCGGATCAATCATGGTCTGGTACAGCAATCTGAATATTGCAGGGAGTAATAGACTCGGATCAATCATGGTCTGGTACAGCAATATGAGTATTGCAGGGAGTAATAGTTTCGGATCAATCATGGTCTGGTACAGCAATCTGAGTATTGCAGGGAGTAATATTCTCAGATCAATCATGGTCTGGTACAGCAATCTGAGTATTGCAGGGAGTAATAGTCTCGGATGAACCATGGTCTGATACAGCAATCTGAGTATTGCAGAGAGTAATTGTCTCGGATCAATAATGGTCTGGTACAGCAATCTGAGTATTGCAGGGAGTAATAATCTGCGTATTGCAGGGATAATAGTCCCGGATCAATCATGGTCTGATACAGCAATCTGAGTATTGCAGGGAGTGATAGTCTCGGATCAATCATGGTCTGGTACAGCAATCTGAGTATTGCTGGGATAATAGTCTGGGATCAATCATGGTCTGGTACAGCAATCTGAGTATTGCTGGGAGTAATAGTCTCGGATCAATCATGGTCTGGTACAGCAATCTGTGTATTGCAGGGATAGTAGTCTCGGATCAATCATGGTCTGGTACAGCAATCTGAGGATTGCAAGGAGCAATAGTCTCGGATCAATCATGGTCTGGTACAGCAATCTGAATATTGCAGGGAGTAATAGACTCGGATCAATCATGGTCTGGTACAGCAATCTGAGTATTGCAGGGAGTAATAGTTTCGGATCAATCATGGTCTGGTACAGCAATCTGAGTATTGCAGGGAATAATAGTCTCGGATGAACCATGGTCTGATACAGCAATCTGAGTATTGCAGAGAGTAATTGTCTCGGATCAATCATGGTCTGGTACAGCAATCTGAGTTTTGCAGGGAGTAATAATCTGAGTATTGCAGGTATAATAGTCTCGGATCAATTATGGTCTGATACAGCAATCTGAGTATTGCAGGGACAATAGTTTCGGATCAATCATGGTCTGGTACAGCAATCTGAGTATTGCAGGGAGTAATAGTCTCGGATCAAACATGGTCTGATACAGCAATCTGAGTATTACAGGGAGTAATAGTCACGGATGAACCATGATCTGATACAGCAATCTGAGTATTGCAGGGGGTAATAATTTGAGTATTGCAGGGATAATAGTCCCGGATCAATCATGGTCTGATACAGCAATCTGAGTATTGCAGGGATAATAGTCTCGGATCAATCATGGTCTGGTACAGCAATCTGAGTATTGCAGGGAGTAATAGTTTCGGATCAATCATGGTCTGGTACAGCAATCTGAGTATTGCAGGGAGTAATATTCTCAGCTCAATCATGGACTGGTACAGCAATCTGAGTATTGCAGAGAGTAATAGTCTCGGATCAATCATGGTCTGGTACAGCAATCTGAGTACTGCAGGGGTAATAATCTGAGTATTGCAGGGATAATAGTCCCGGACCAATCATGGTCTGATACAGCAATCCGAGTATTGTAGGGATAATAGTCCCGGATCAATCATGGTCTGGTACAGCAATCTGAGTATTGTAGAGAGTAATAGTCTCGGATGAACCATGGTCTGATACAGCAATCTGAGTATTGCAGGGAGTAATAGTCTCGGATCAACCATGGTCTGATACAGCAATCTGAGTATTGCAGGGCGTAACAGTCTCGGATCGACCATGGTCTGATACAGCAATTTGAGTATTGCAGGGAGTAATAGTCTCGGATCAACCATGGTCTGATACAGCAATCTGAGTATTGCAGGGAGTAATAGTCTGAGTATTGCAGGGATAATAGTCTCGGATCAATCATGGTCTGGTACAGCAATCTGAGTATTCCAGGGAGTAATAGTCACGGATCAACCATGGTCTGGTACAGCAATCTGAGTATTGCAGGGAGCAATGCTCTCGGATTAATCATGGTCTGGTACAGCAATCTGAATATTGCAGGGAGTAATAGTCTCGGATCAATCATGGTCTGATACAGCAATCTGCGTATTGCAGGGGCAATAGTCTCGGATCAATCATGGTCTGGTACAGCAATCTGAGTATTGCAGGGATAATAGTCTCGGATCAATCATGGTCTGATACAGCAATCTGCGTATTGCTGGGACATTCGAGTCGGATCAATCATGGTCCGATACAGCAATCTGAGTATTGCAGGGAGTAATAATCTGAGTATTGCAGGGATAATAGTCCCGGATCAATCATGGTCTGATACAGCAATCTGAGTATTGCAGGGATAATAGTCTCGGATCAATCATGGTCTGATACAGCAATCTGAGTATTGCAGGGATAATAGTCTCGGATCAATCATGGTCTGGTACAGCAATCTGAATATTGCAGGGAGTAATAATCTGAGTATTGCAGGGATAATAGTCTCGGATCAATCATGGTCTGGTACAACAATCTGAGCATTGCAGGGATAATAGTCTCGGATTAATCATGGTCTGATACAGCAATCTGAGTATTGCAGAGAGTAATTGTCTCGGATCAATCATGGCCTGGTACAGCAATCTGAGTATTGCAGGGAGTAATAATCTGCGTATTGCAGGGATAATAGTCCCGGATCAATCATGGTCTGATACAGCAATCTGAGTATTGCAGGGAGTGATAGTCTCGGATCAATCATGGTCTGGTACAGCAATCTGAGTATTGCTGGGATAATAGTCTGGGATCAATCATGGTCTGGTACAGCAATCTGAGTATTGCTGGGAGTAATAGTCTCGGATCAATCATGGTCTGATACAGCAATATGCGTATTGCAGGGACAATAGTCTAGGATCAATCATGGTCTGGTACAGCAATCTGAGTATTGTAGGGATAATAGTTTCGGATCAATCATGGTCTGATACAGCAATCTGCGTATTGCTGGGACATTCGTCTCGGATCAATCATGGTCTGATACAGCAATCTGAGTATTGCAGGGATAATAGTCTCGGATCAATCATGGTCTGATACAGCAATCTGAGTATTGCAGGGATAATAGTCTCGGATCAATCATGGTCTGGTACAGCAATCTGAGTATTGCAGGGAGTAATAATCTGAGTATTGCAGGGATAATAGTCTCGGATCAATCTTGGTCTGGTACAGCAATCTGAGCATTGCAGGGATAATAGTCTCGGATCAATCATGGTCTGATACAGCAATCTGAGTATTGCAGGGAGTAAAAGTCTGGGATCAATCATGGTCTGATACAGCAATCTGCGTATTGCAGGGACAATAGTCTCGGATCAATGATGGTCTGGTACTGCAATCTGAGTATTGAAGGGATAATAGTCTCGGATTAATCATGGTCTGATACAGCAATCTGAGTATTGCAGGGATAATAGTCTCGGATCAATCATGGTCTGATAGAGCAATCTGAGTATTGCAGGGAGTAATAATCTGAGTATTGCAGGGATAATAGTCCCGGATCAATCATGGTCTGATACAGCAATCTGAGTATTGCAGGGATAATAGTCTCGGATCAATCATGGTCTGATACAGCAATCTGTGTATTGCAGGGATAGTAGTCTCGGATCAATCATGGTCTGGTACAGCAATCTGAGTATTACAAGGAGTAATAGTCTCGGATCAATCATGGTCTGGTACAGCAATCTGAATATTGCAGGGAGTAATAGACTCGGATCAATCATGGTCTGGTACAGCAATATGAGTATTGCAGGGAGTAATAGTTTCGGATCAATCATGGTCTGGTACAGCAATCTGAGTATTGCAGCGAGTAATATTCTCAGATCAATCATGGTCTGGCACAGCAATCTGAGTATTGCAGGGAGTAATAGTCTCGGATGAACCATGGTCTGATACAGCAATCTGAGTATTGCAGAGAGTAATTGTCTCGGATCAACCATGGTCTGATACAGCAATCTGAGTATTGCAGGGAGTAATAGTCTCGGATCAATCATGGTCTGGTACAGCAATCTGAATATTGCAGGGAGTAATAGTCTCGGATCAATCATGGTCTGGTACAGCAATCTGAGTATTGCAGGGAGTAATAGTCTCGGATCAATCATGGTCTCATACAGCAATCTGCGTATTGCAGGGACAATAGTCTAGGATCAATCATGGTCTGGTACAGCAATCTGAGTATTGTAGGGATAATAGTTTCGGATCAATCATGGTCTGATACAGCAATCTGCGTATTGCTGGGACATTCGTCTCGGATCAATCATGGTCTGATACAGCAATCTGAGTATTGCAGGGATAATAGTCTCGGATCAATCATGGTCTGATACAGCAATCTGAGTATTGCAGGGATAATAGTCTCGGATCAATCATGGTCTGGTACAGCAATCTGAGTATTGCAGGGAGTAATAATCTGAGTATTGCAGGTATAATAGTCTCGGATCAATCTAGGTCTGGTACAGCAATCTGAGCATTGCAGGGATAATAGTCTCGGATCAATCCTGGTCTGATACAGCAATCTGAGTATTGCAGGGATAATAGTCTCGGATCAATCATGGTCTGATAGAGCAATCTGAGTATTGCAGGGAGTAATAATCTGAGTATTGCAGGGATAATAGTCCCGGATCAATCATGGTCTGATACAGCAATCTGAGTATTGCAGGGATAATAGTCTCGGATCAATCATGGTCTGGTACAGCAATCTGAGTATTGCAAGGAGTAATAGTCTCGGATCAATCATGGTCTGGTACAGCAATCTGAATATTGCAGGGAGTAATAGACTCGGATCAATCATGGTCTGGTACAGCAATATGAGTATTGCAGGGAGTAATAGTTTCGGATCAATCATGGTCTGGTACAGCAATCTGAGTATTGCAGGGAGTAATATTCTCAGATCAATCATGGTCTGGTACAGCAATCTGAGTATTGCAGGGAGTAATAGTCTCGGATGAACCATGGTCTGATACAGCAATCTGAGTATTGCAGAGAGTAATTGTCTCGGATCAATAATGGTCTGGTACAGCAATCTGAGTATTGCAGGGAGTAATAATCTGCGTATTGCAGGGATAATAGTCCCGGATCAATCATGGTCTGATACAGCAATCTGAGTATTGCAGGGAGTGATAGTCTCGGATCAATCATGGTCTGGTACAGCAATCTGAGTATTGCTGGGATAATAGTCTGGGATCAATCATGGTCTGGTACAGCAATCTGAGTATTGCTGGGAGTAATAGTCTCGGATCAATCATGGTCTGGTACAGCAATCTGTGTATTGCAGGGATAGTAGTCTCGGATCAATCATGGTCTGGTACAGCAATCTGAGTATTGCAAGGAGCAATAGTCTCGGATCAATCATGGTCTGGTACAGCAATCTGAATATTGCAGGGAGTAATAGACTCGGATCAATCATGGTCTGGTACAGCAATCTGAGTATTGCAGGGAGTAATAGTTTCGGATCAATCATGGTCTGGTACAGCAATCTGAGTATTGCAGGGAATAATAGTCTCGGATGAACCATGGTCTGATACAGCAATCTGAGTATTGCAGAGAGTAATTGTCTCGGATCAATCATGGTCTGGTACAGCAATCTGAGTTTTGCAGGGAGTAATAATCTGAGTATTGCAGGTATAATAGTCTCGGATCAATTATGGTCTGATACAGCAATCTGAGTATTGCAGGGACAATAGTTTCGGATCAATCATGGTCTGGTACAGCAATCTGAGTATTGCAGGGAGTAATAGTCTCGGATCAAACATGGTCTGATACAGCAATCTGAGTATTACAGGGAGTAATAGTCACGGATGAACCATGATCTGATACAGCAATCTGAGTATTGCAGGGGGTAATAATTTGAGTATTGCAGGGATAATAGTCTCGGATCAATCATGGTCTGATACAGCAATCTGAGTATTGCAGGGAGTAATAGTTTCGGATCAATCATGGTCTGGTACAGCAATCTGAGTATTGCAGGGAGTAATATTCTCAGCTCAATCATGGACTGGTACAGCAATCTGAGTATTGCAGAGAGTAATAGTCTCGGATCAATCATGGTCTGGTACAGCAATCTGAGTACTGCAGGGGTAATAATCTGAGTATTGCAGGGATAATAGTCCCGGACCAATCATGGTCTGATACAGCAATCCGAGTATTGTAGGGATAATAGTCCCGGATCAATCATGGTCTGGTACAGCAATCTGAGTATTGTAGAGAGTAATAGTCTCGGATGAACCATGGTCTGATACAGCAATCTGAGTATTGCAGGGAGTAATAGTCTCGGATCAACCATGGTCTGATACAGCAATCTGAGTATTGCAGGGCGTAACAGTCTCGGATCGACCATGGTCTGATACAGCAATTTGAGTATTGCAGGGAGTAATAGTCTCGGATCAACCATGGTCTGATACAGCAATCTGAGTATTGCAGGGAGTAATAGTCTGAGTATTGCAGGGATAATAGTCTCGGATCAATCATGGTCTGGTACAGCAATCTGAGTATTGCAGGGAGTAATAGTCACGGATCAACCATGGTCTGGTACAGCAATCTGAGTATTGCAGGGAGCAATGCTCTCGGATTAATCATGGTCTGGTACAGCAATCTGAATATTGCAGGGAGTAATAGTCTCGGATCAATGATGGTCTGATACAGCAATCTGCGTATTGCAGGGGCAATAGTCTCGGATCAATCATGGTCTGGTACAGCAATCTGAGTATTGCAGGGATAATAGTCTCGGATCAATCATGGTCTGATACAGCAATCTGCGTATTGCTGGGACATTCGAGTCGGATCAATCATGGTCCGATACAGCAATCTGAGTATTGCAGGGAGCAATAATCTGAGTATTGCAGGGATAATAGTCCCGGATCAATCATGGTTTGGTACAGCAATCTGAGTATTGCAGGGAGTAATAATCTGAGTATTGCAGGGATAATAGTCTCGGATCAATCTTGGTCTGGTACAGCAATCTGAGCATTGCAGGGATAATAGTCTCGGATCAATCATGGTCTGATACAGCAATCTGAGTATTGCAGGGAGTAAAAGTCTGGGATCAATCATGGTCTGATACAGCAATCTGCGTATTGCAGGGACAATAGTCTCGGATCAATGATGGTCTGGTACTGCAATCTGAGTATTGAAGGGATAATAGTCTCGGATTAATCATGGTCTGATACAGCAATCTGAGTATTGCAGGGATAATAGTCTCGGATCAATCATGGTCTGATAGAGCAATCTGAGTATTGCAGGGAGTAATAATCTGAGTATTGCAGGGATAATAGTCCCGGATCAATCATGGTCTGATACAGCAATCTGAGTATTGCAGGGATAATAGTCTCGGATCAATCATGGTCTGATACAGCAATCTGTGTATTGCAGGGATAGTAGTCTCGGATCAATCATGGTCTGGTACAGCAATCTGAGTATTACAAGGAGTAATAGTCTCGGATCAATCATGGTCTGGTACAGCAATCTGAATATTGCAGGGAGTAATAGACTCGGATCAATCATGGTCTGGTACAGCAATATGAGTATTGCAGGGAGTAATAGTTTCGGATCAATCATGGTCTGGTACAGCAATCTGAGTATTGCAGCGAGTAATATTCTCAGATCAATCATGGTCTGGCACAGCAATCTGAGTATTGCAGGGAGTAATAGTCTCGGATGAACCATGGTCTGATACAGCAATCTGAGTATTGCAGAGAGTAATTGTCTCGGATCAACCATGGTCTGATACAGCAATCTGAGTATTGCAGGGAGTAATAGTCTCGGATCAATCATGGTCTGGTACAGCAATCTGAATATTGCAGGGAGTAATAGTCTCGGATCAATCATGGTCTGGTACAGCAATCTGAGTATTGCAGGGAGTAATAGTCTCGGATCAATCATGGTCTCATACAGCAATCTGCGTATTGCAGGGACAATAGTCTAGGATCAATCATGGTCTGGTACAGCAATCTGAGTATTGTAGGGATAATAGTTTCGGATCAATCATGCTCTGATACAGCAATCTGCGTATTGCTGGGACATTCGTCTCGGATCAATCATGGTCTGATACAGCAATCTGAGTATTGCAGGGATAATAGTCTCGGATCAATCATGGTCTGATACAGCAATCTGAGTATTGCAGGGATAATAGTCTCGGATCAATCATGGTCTGGTACAGCAATCTGAGTATTGCAGGGAGTAATAATCTGAGTATTGCAGGTATAATAGTCTCGGATCAATCTAGGTCTGGTACAGCAATCTGAGCATTGCAGGGATAATAGTCTCGGATCAATCCTGGTCTGATACAGCAATCTGAGTATTGCAGGGATAATAGTCTCGGATCAATCATGGTCTGATAGAGCAATCTGAGTATTGCAGGGAGTAATAATCTGAGTATTGCAGGGATAATAGTCCCGGATCAATCATGGTCTGATACAGCAATCTGAGTATTGCAGGGATAATAGTCTCGGATCAATCATGGTCTGGTACAGCAATCTGAGTATTGCAAGGAGTAATAGTCTCGGATCAATCATGGTCTGGTACAGCAATCTGAATATTGCAGGGAGTAATAGACTCGGATCAATCATGGTCTGGTACAGCAATATGAGTATTGCAGGGAGTAATAGTTTCGGATCAATCATGGTCTGGTACAGCAATCTGAGTATTGCAGGGAGTAATATTCTCAGATCAATCATGGTCTGGTACAGCAATCTGAGTATTGCAGGGAGTAATAGTCTCGGATGAACCATGGTCTGATACAGCAATCTGAGTATTGCAGAGAGTAATTGTCTCGGATCAATAATGGTCTGGTACAGCAATCTGAGTATTGCAGGGAGTAATAATCTGCGTATTGCAGGGATAATAGTCCCGGATCAATCATGGTCTGATACAGCAATCTGAGTATTGCAGGGAGTGATAGTCTCGGATCAATCATGGTCTGGTACAGCAATCTGAGTATTGCTGGGATAATAGTCTGGGATCAATCATGGTCTGGTACAGCAATCTGAGTATTGCTGGGAGTAATAGTCTCGGATCAATCATGGTCTGGTACAGCAATCTGTGTATTGCAGGGATAGTAGTCTCGGATCAATCATGGTCTGGTACAGCAATCTGAGTATTGCAAGGAGCAATAGTCTCGGATCAATCATGGTCTGGTACAGCAATCTGAATATTGCAGGGAGTAATAGACTCGGATCAATCATGGTCTGGTACAGCAATCTGAGTATTGCAGGGAGTAATAGTTTCGGATCAATCATGGTCTGGTACAGCAATCTGAGTATTGCAGGGAATAATAGTCTCGGATGAACCATGGTCTGATACAGCAATCTGAGTATTGCAGAGAGTAATTGTCTCGGATCAATCATGGTCTGGTACAGCAATCTGAGTTTTGCAGGGAGTAATAATCTGAGTATTGCAGGTATAATAGTCTCGGATCAATTATGGTCTGATACAGCAATCTGAGTATTGCAGGGACAATAGTTTCGGATCAATCATGGTCTGGTACAGCAATCTGAGTATTGCAGGGAGTAATAGTCTCGGATCAAACATGGTCTGATACAGCAATCTGAGTATTACAGGGAGTAATAGTCACGGATGAACCATGATCTGATACAGCAATCTGAGTATTGCAGGGGGTAATAATTTGAGTATTGCAGGGATAATAGTCTCGGATCAATCATGGTCTGATACAGCAATCTGAGTATTGCAGGGAGTAATAGTTTCGGATCAATCATGGTCTGGTACAGCAATCTGAGTATTGCAGGGTGTAATATTCTCAGCTCAATCATGGACTGGTACAGCAATCTGAGTATTGCAGAGAGTAATAGTCTCGGATCAATCATGGTCTGGTACAGCAATCTGAGTACTGCAGGGGTAATAATCTGAGTATTGCAGGGATAATAGTCCCGGACCAATCATGGTCTGATACAGCAATCCGAGTATTGTAGGGATAATAGTCCCGGATCAATCATGGTCTGGTACAGCAATCTGAGTATTGTAGAGAGTAATAGTCTCGGATGAACCATGGTCTGATACAGCAATCTGAGTATTGCAGGGAGTAATAGTCTCGGATCAACCATGGTCTGATACAGCAATCTGAGTATTGCAGGGCGTAACAGTCTCGGATCGACCATGGTCTGATACAGCAATTTGAGTATTGCAGGGAGTAATAGTCTCGGATCAACCATGGTCTGATACAGCAATCTGAGTATTGCAGGGAGTAATAGTCTGAGTATTGCAGGGATAATAGTCTCGGATCAATCATGGTCTGGTACAGCAATCTGAGTATTGCAGGGAGTAATAGTCACGGATCAACCATGGTCTGGTACAGCAATCTGAGTATTGCAGGGAGCAATGCTCTCGGATTAATCATGGTCTGGTACAGCAATCTGAATATTGCAGGGAGTAATAGTCTCGGATCAATGATGGTCTGATACAGCAATCTGCGTATTGCAGGGGCAATAGTCTCGGATCAATCATGGTCTGGTACAGCAATCTGAGTATTGCAGGGATAATAGTCTCGGATCAATCATGGTCTGATACAGCAATCTGCGTATTGCTGGGACATTCGAGTCGGATCAATCATGGTCCGATACAGCAATCTGAGTATTGCAGGGAGTAATAATCTGAGTATTGCAGGGATAATAGTCCCGGATCAATCATGGTCTGATACAGCAATCTGAGTATTGCAGGGATAATAGTCTCGGATCAATCATGGTCTGATACAGCAATCTGAGTATTGCAGGGATAATAGTCTCGGATCAATCATGGTCTGGTACAGCAATCTGAATATTGCAGGGAGTAATAATCTGAGTATTGCAGGGATAATAGTCTCGGATCAATCATGGTCTGGTACAACAATCTGAGCATTGCAGGGATAATAGTCTCGGATTAATCATGGTCTGGTACAGCAATCTGAGCATTGCAGGGAGTAATAGTCTCGGATCAATCATGGTCTGGTACAGCAATCTGAGTATTGCAGGGAGTATTAGTTTCGGATCAATCATGGTCTGGTACAGCAATCTGAGTATTGCAGGGAGTAATATTCTCAGATCAATCATGGTCTTGTACAGCAATCTGAGTATTGCAGGGAGTAATAATCTGAGAATTGCAGGGATAATAGTCCCGGATTAATCATGGTCTGATACAGCAATCCGAGTATTGCAGGGATAATAGTCTCGGATCAATCATGCTCTGATACAGCAATCTGAGTATTGCAGAGAGTAATAGTCCCGGATCAATCATGGTCTGGTACAGCAATCTGAGTATTGCAGGGAGTAATAGTCTCGGATCAACCACGGTCTGATACAGCAATCTACGTTTTGCAGGGAGTAATAGTCTCGGATGAACCATGATCAGATACAGCAATCTGAGTATTGCAGGGATAATAGTCGCGGATCAATCATGGTCTGATACAGCAATTTGCGTATTGCAGGGACAATAGTCTCGGATCAATCATGGTGTGATACAGCAATCTGAATATTGCAGGAAGTAATAATCTGAGGATTGCAGAGAGTAATAGTCTCGGATCAATCATGGGGTGGTACAGCAATCTGAGTATTGCAGGGAGTAATAGTCTCGGATCAATCATGGTCTGATACAGCAATCTGAGTATTACAGAGAGTAATAGTCTCCGATCAACCATGGTCTGATACAGCAATCTGAGTATTGCAGGGAGTAATAGTCTCGGATCAACCATGGTCTGATACAGCAATCTGAGTATTGCAGAGAGTAATAGTCTCGGATCAATCACGGTCTGGTACAGCAATCTGAGTATTGCAGGGAGTAATAGTCTCGGATCAACAATGGTCTG
Source organism: Mobula birostris (assembly GCF_030028105.1). Lineage (NCBI taxonomy): Eukaryota > Metazoa > Chordata > Chondrichthyes > Myliobatiformes > Myliobatidae > Mobula > Mobula birostris. Next base: position 91,709,548 of record NC_092378.1, read on the forward strand.
ATACAGCAATCTGAGTATTGCAGGGTGTAATAGTCTCGGATGAACCATGATCTGATACAGCAATCTGAGTATTGCAGGGAGTAATAGTCTCGGATCGACCATGGTCTGATACAGCAATCTGAGGATTGCAGGGAATAATAATCTGAGGATTGCAGTGATAATAGTCTCGGATCAATGATGGTCTGATACAGCAATCTGAGTATTGCAGGGATAATAGTCTCGGATCAATCATGGTCTGATACAGCAATCTGAGTATTGCAGGGAGTAGAAGTCTGGGATCAATCATGGTCTGATACAGCAATCTGCGTATTGCAGGGACAATAGTCTCGGATCAATCATGTTCTGGTACTGCAATCTGAGTATTGAAGGGATAATAGTCTCGGATTAATCATGGTCTGATACAGCAATCTGAGTATTGCAGGGATAATAGGCTCGGATCAATCATGGTCTGATAGAGCAATCTGAGTATTGCAGGGAGTAATAATCTGAGTATTGCAGGGATAATAGTCCCGGATCCATCATGGTCTGATACAGCAATCTGAGTATTGCAGGGATAATAGTCTCAGATCAATCATGGTCTGATACAGCAATCTGTGTATTGCAGGTATAGTAATCTCGGATCAATCATGGTCTGGTACAGCAATCTGAGTATTGCAAGAAGTAATAGTCTCGGATCAATCATGGTCTGGTACAGCAATCTGAATATTGCAGGGAGTAATAGACTCGGATCAATCATGGTCTACTACAGCAATCTGAGTATTGCAGGGAGTAATAGTTTCGGATCAATCATGGTCTGGTACTGCAATCTGAGTATTGGAGGGAGTAATATTCTCAGATCAATCATGGTCTGGTACAGCAATCTGAGTATTGCAGGGAGTAATAGTCTCGGATGAACCATGGTCTGATACAGCAATCTGAGTATTGCAGAGAGAAATTGTCTCGGATCAATCATGGTCTGGTACAGCAATCTGAGTATTGCAGGGAGTAATAATCTGCGTATTGCAGGGATAATAGGCCCGGATCAGTCATGGTCTGATACAGCAATCTGAGTATTGCAGGGAGTGATAGTCTCGGATCAATCATGGTCTGGTACAGCAATCTGAGTATTGCTGGGATAATAGTCTGGGATCAATCATGGTCTGGTACAGCAATCTGAGTATTCCTGGGAGTAATAGTCTCGGATCAATCATGGTCTGGTACAGCAATCTGAGTTTTGTAGGGAGTAATAATCTGAGTATTGCAGGGATAATAGTCTCGGATCAATTATGGTCTGATACAGCAATCTGAGTATTGCAGGGACAATAGTTTCGGATCAATCATGGTCTGGTTCAGCAATCTGAGTATTGCAGGCAGTAATAGTCTCGGATCAAACATGGTCTGATACAGCAATCTGAGTATTACAGGGAGTAATAGTCACGGATGAACCATGATCTGATACAGCAATCTGAGTATTGCAAGGGAGTAATAATTTGAGTAGTGCAGGGATAATAGTCCCGGATCAATCATGGTCTGATACAGCAATCTGAGTATTGCAGGGATAATAGTCTCGGATCAATCATGGTCTGGTACAGCAATCTGAGTATTGCAGGGACTAATAGTCTCGGATCAATCATGGTCTGGTACAGCAATCTGAGTATTGCAGGGATAATAGTCTCGGATCAATCATGGTCTGGTACAGCAATCTGAGTATTGCTGGGAGTAATAGTCTCGGATCAATCATGGTCTAGTACAGCAATCTGAGTATTGCAGGGAGTAATAATCTGAGTATTGCAGGGATAATAGTCTCGGATCAATTATGGTCTGATACAGCAATCTGAGTATTGCAGGGACAATAGTTTCGGATCAATCATGGTCTGGTACAGCAATCTGAGTATTGCAGGGAGTAATAGTCTCAGATCAATCATGGTCTGATGCAGCAATCTGAGTATTGCAGGGAGTAATAGTCTCGGATCAACAATGGTCTGATACAGCAATCTGAGTATTGCAGGGAGTAATAGTCTCGGATCAATCATGGTCTTGTACAGCAATCTGAGAATTGCAGGGAGTAATAATCTGAGTATTGCAGGGATAATAGTCTCGGATCAATCATTGTCTGATACAGCAATCTGCGTATTGCAGGGACAATAGTCACGGATCAATCATGTTCTGGTACTGCAATCTGAGTATTGAAGGGATAATAGTCTCGGATTAATCATGGTCTGATACAGCAATCTGAGTATTGCAGGGATAATAGGCTCGGATCAATCATGGTCTGATAGAGCAATCTGAGTATTGCAGGGAGTAATAATCTGAGTATTGCAGGGATAATAGTCCCGGATCAATCATGGTCTGATACAGCAATCTGAGTATTGCAGGGATAATAGTCTCAGATCAATCATGGTCTGATACAGCAATCTGTGTATTGCAGGTATAGTAATCTCGGATCAATCATGGTCTGGTACAGCAATCTGAGTATTGCAAGGAGTAATAGTCTCGGATCAATCATGGTCTGGTACAGCAATCTGAATATTGCAGGGAGTAATAGACTCGGATCAATCATGGTCTACTACAGCAATCTGAGTATTGCAGGGAGTAATAGTTTCGGATCAATCATGGTCTGGTACAGCAATCTGAGTATTGCAGGGAGTAATATTCTCAGATCAATCATGGTCTGGTACAGCAATCTGAGTATTGCAGGGAGTAATAGTCTCGGATGAACCATGGTCTGATACAGCAATCTGAGTATTGCAGAGAGAAATTGTCTCGGATCAATCATGGTCTGGTACAGCAATCTGAGTATTGCAGGGAGTAATAATCTGCGTATTGCAGGGATAATAGGCCCGGATCAATCATGGTCTGATACAGCAATCTGAGTATTGCAGGGAGTGATAGTCTCGGATCAATCATGGTCTGGTACAGCAATCTGAGTATTGCTGGGATAATAATCTGGGATCAATCATGGTCTGGTACAGCAATCTGAGTATTCCTGGGAGTAATAGTCTCGGATCAATCATGGTCTGGTACAGCAATCTGAGTTTTGTAGGGAGTAATAATCTGAGCATTGCAGGGATAATAGTCTCGGATCAATTATGGTCTGATACAGCAATCTGAGTATTGCAGGGACAATAGTTTCGGATCAATCATGGTCTGGTTCAGCAATCTGAGTATTGCAGGGAGTAATAGTCTCGGATCAAACATGGTCTGATACAGCAATCTGAGTATTACAGGGAGTAATAGTCACGGATGAACCATGATCTGATACAGCAATCTGAGTATTGCAGGGAGTAATAATTTGAGTAGTGCAGGGATAATAGTCCCGGATCAATCATGGTCTGATACAGCAATCTGAGTATTGCAGGGATAATAGTCTCGGATCAATCATGGTCTGGTACAGCAATCTGAGTATTGCAAGGAGTAATAGCCTCGGATCATTCATGGTCTGGTACAGCAATCTGAATATTGCAGGGAGTAATAGACTCGGATCAATCATGGTCTACTACAGCAATCTGAGTATTGCAGGGAGTAATAGTTTCGGATCAATCATGGTCTGGTACAGCAATCTGAGTATTGCAGGGAGTAATATTCTCAGATCAATCATGGTCTGGTACAGCAATCTGAGTATTGCAGGGAGTAATAGTCTCGGATGAACCATGGTCTGATACAGCAATCTGAGTATTGCAGAGAGAAATTGTCTCGGATCAATCATGGTCTGGTACAGCAATCTGAGTATTGCAGGGAGTAATAATCTGCGTATTGCAGGGATAATAGGCCCGGATCAATCATGGTCTGATACAGCAATCTGAGTATTGCAGGGAGTGATAGTCTCGGATCAATCATGGTCTGGTACAGCAATCTGAGTATTGCTGGGATAATAATCTGGGATCAATCATGGTCTGGTACAGCAATCTGAGTATTCCTGGGAGTAATAGTCTCGGATCAATCATGGTCTGGTACAGCAATCTGAGTTTTGCAGGGAGTAATAATCTGAGTATTGCAGGGATAATAGTCTCGGATCAATTATGGTCTGATACAGCAATCTGAGTATTGCAGGGACAATAGTTTCGGATCAATCATGGTCTGGTTCAGCAATCTGAGTATTGCAGGGAGTAATAGTCTCGGATCAAACATGGTCTGATACAGCAATCTGAGTATTACAGGGAGTAATAGTCACGGATGAACCATGATCTGATACAGCAATCTGAGTATTGCAGGGAGTAATAATTTGAGTAGTGCAGGGATAATAGTCCCGGATCAATCATGGTCTGATACAGCAATCTGAGTATTGCAGGGATAATAGTCTCGGATCAATCATGGTCTGGTACAGCAATCTGAGTATTGCAGGGACTAATAGTCTCGGATCAATCATGGTCTGGTACAGCAATCTGAGTACTGCAGGGATAATAGTCTCGGATCAATCATGGTCTGGTACAGCAATCTGAGTATTGCTGGGAGTAATAGTCTCGGATCAATCATGGTCTAGTACAGCAATCTGAGTATTGCAGGGAGTAATAATCTGAGTATTGCAGGGATAATAGTCTCGGATCAATTATGGTCTGATACAGCAATCTGAGTATTGCAGGGACAATAGTTTCGGATCAATCATGGTCTGGTACAGCAATCTGAGTATTGCAGGGAGTAATAGTCTCGGATCAAACATGGTATGGTACAGCAATCTGAGTATGCAGGGAGTAATAGTCACGGATCAATCATGGTCTGATACAGCAATTTGAGTATTGCAGGGTGTAATAGTCTCAGATCAATCATGGTCTGATGCAGCAATCTGAGTATTGCAGGGAGTAATAGTCTCGGATCAACAATGGTCTGATACAGCAATCTGAGTATTGCAGGGAGTAATAGTCTCGGATCAATCATGGTCTTGTACAGCAATCTGAGAATTGCAGGGAGTAATAATCTGAGTATTGCAGGGATAATAGTCTCGGATCAATCATTGTCTGATACAGCAATCTGCGTATTGCAGGGACAATAGTCTCGGATCAATCATGGTCTGGTACAGCAATCTTAGTATTGCAGGGAGTAATAGTCTCGGATCAATCATGGTCTGGTACAGCAATTTGAGTATTGCAGGGAGTAATAGTCTCGGATCAATCATGGTCTGATACAGCAATCTGAGGATTGCAGGGAGTAATAGTCTAGGATCAATCATGGTCTGATACAGCAATCTGAGTATTGCAGGGAGTAATAGTCTCGGATCAATCATGGTCTGGTACAGCAATCTGAGTATTGCAGGGAGTAATAGTCTCGGATCAACCATGGTCTGATACAGCAATCTGAATATTCCAGGGAATAATAGTCTCAGATCAACCATGGTCTGATGCAGCAAACTGAGTATTACAGAGAGTAATAGTCTCGGATCAACCATGGTCTGATACAGCATTCTGAGTATTGCAGGGAGTAATAGTCTCGGATCAACCATGGTCTGATACAGCAATCTGAGTATTGCAGAGAGTAATAGTCTCGGATCAATCATGGTCTGGTACAGCAATCTGAGTATTGCAGGGAGTAATAGTCTCGGATGAACCATGATCTGATACAGCAATCTGAGTATTGCAGGGAGTAATAGTCCCGAATTAATCATGGTCTGATACAGCAATCTGAGTATTGCAGGGATAATAGTCTCGGATCAATGATGGTCAGATACAGCAATCTGAGTATTGCTGGGATAATAGTCTCGGATCAATCATGGTCTGGTACAGCAATCTGAGTATTGCAGGGAGTAATAGTCTCGGATCAATCATGGTCTGATACAGCAATCTGCGTATTGCAGGGACAATAGTCTCGGATCAATCATGGTCTGGTACTGCAATCTGAGTATTGCAGGGATAATAGTCTCGGATCAATGATGGTCAGATACAGCAATCTGAGTATTGCTGGGATAATAGTCTCGGATCAATCATGGTCTGATACAGCAATCTGAGTATTGCAGTGAGTAATAATCTGAGTATTGCAGGGATAATAGTCCCGGATCAATCATGGTCTGATACAGAAATCTGAGTATTGCAGGGATAATAGTCTCGGATCAATCATGGTCTGATACAGCAATCTGAGTATTGCAGGGATAGTAGTCTTGGATCAATCATGGTCTGGTACAGCAATCTGAGTATTGCAAGGAGTAATAGTCTCGGATCAATCATGGTCTGGTACAGCAATCTGAGTATTGCAGGGAGTAATAGACTCGGATCAATCATGGTCTGGTACAGCAATCTGAGTATTGCAGGGAGTAATAGTTTCGGAGCAATCATGGTCTGGTACAGCAATCTGAGTATTGCGGGGAGTAATATTCTCAGATCAATCATGGTCTGGTACAGCAATCTGAGTATTGCAGGGAGTAATAGACTCGGATCAATCATGGTCTGGTACAGCAATCTGAGTATTGCAGGGAGTAATAGTTTCGGATCAATCATGGTCTGATGCAGCAATCTGAGTATTGCAGGGAGTAATAGTCTCGGATCAACAATGGTCTGATACAGCAATCTGAGTATTGCAGGGAGTAATAGTCTCGGATCAATCATGGTCTTGTACAGCAATCTGAGAATTGCAGGGAGTAATAATCTGAGTATTGCAGGGATAATAGTCTCGGATCAATCATTGTCTGATACAGCAATCTGCGTATTGCAGGGACAATAGTCTCGGATCAATCATGGTCTGGTACAGCAATCTTAGTATTGCAGGGAGTAATAGTCTCGGATCAATCATGGTCTGGTACAGCAATCTGAGTATTGCAGGGAGTAATAGTCTCGGATCAATCATGGTCTGATACAGCAATCTGAGGATTGCAGGGAGTAATAGTCTAGGATCAATCATGGTCTGATACAGCAATCTGAGTATTGCAGGGAGTAATAGTCTCGGATCAATCATGGTCTGGTACAGCAATCTGAGTATTGCAGGGAGTAATAGTCTCGGATCAACCATGGTCTGATACAGCAATCTGAATATTCCAGGGAATAATAGTCTCAGATCAACCATGGTCTGATGCAGCAAACTGAGTATTACAGAGAGTAATAGTCTCGGATCAACCATGGTCTGATACAGCATTCTGAGTATTGCAGGGAGTAATAGTCTCGGATCAACCATGGTCTGATACAGCAATCTGAGTATTGCAGGGAGTAATAGTCTCGGATGAACCATGATCTGATACAGCAATCTGAGTATTGCAGGGAGTAATAGTCCCGAATTAATCATGGTCTGATACAGCAATCTGAGTATTGCAGGGATAATAGTCTCGGATCAATGATGGTCAGATACAGCAATCTGAGTATTGCTGGGATAATAGTCTCGGATCAATCATGGTCTGGTACAGCAATCTGAGTATTGCAGGGAGTAATAGTCTCGGATCAATCATGGTCTGATACAGCAATCTGCGTATTGCAGGGACAATAGTCTCGGATCAATCATGGTCTGGTACTGCAATCTGAGTATTGAAGGGATAATAGTCTCGAATTAATCATGGTCTGATACAGCAATCTGAGTATTGCAGGGATAATAGTCTCGGATCAATCATGGTCTGATACAGCAATCTGAGTATTGCAGTGAGTAATAATCTGAGTATTGCAGGGATAATAGTCCCGGATCAATCATGGTCTGATACAGAAATCTGAGTATTGCAGGGATAATAGTCTCGGATCAATCATGGTCTGATACAGCAATCTGAGTATTGCAGGGATAGTAGTCTTGGATCAATCATGGTCTGGTACAGCAATCTGAGTATTGCAAGGAGTAATAGTCTCGGATCAATCATGGTCTGGTACAGCAATCTGAGTATTGCAGGGAGTAATAGACTCGGATCAATCATGGTCTGGTACAGCAATCTGAGTATTGCAGGGAGTAATAGTTTCGGATCAATCATGGTCTGGTACAGCAATCTGAGTATTGCGGGGAGTAATATTCTCAGATCAATCATGGTCTGGTACAGCAATCTGAGTATTGCAGGGAGTAATAGACTCGGATCAATCATGGTCTGGTACAGCAATCTGAGTATTGCAGGGAGTAATAGTTTCGGATCAATCATGGTCTGGTACAGCAATCTGAGTATTGCAGGGAGTAATAATCTGAGAATTGCAGGGATAATCGTCCCGGATCAATCATGGACTGATACAGCAATCTGAGTATTGCAGTGAGTAATAGTCTCGGATCAATCATGGTCTGATACAGCAATCTGAGGATTGCAGGGATTAATAATCTGAGTATTGCAGGGAGTAATGGACTCTGATCAATCATGGTCTGATACAGCAATCTGAGTATTGCAGGGAGTAATAGTCTCGGATCAATCATGGTCTGATACAGCAATCTGAGTATTGCAGGGAATAATAGTCTCAGATCAACCATGGTCTGATGCAGCAATCTGAGTATTACAGAGAGTAATAGTCTCGGATCAACCATGGTCTGATACAGCAATCTGAGTATTGCAGGGAGTAATAGTCTCGGATCAACCATGGTCTGATACAGCAATCTGAGTATTGCAGAGAGTAATAGTCTCGGATCAATCACGGTCTGGTACAGCAATCTGAGTATTGCAGGGAGTAATAGACTCGGATCAATCATGGTCTGATGCAGCAAACTGAGTATTGCAGGGAGTAATAATCTGAGTATTGCAGGGATAATAGTCTCGGATCAATCATGGTCTGATTCAGCGATCTGAGTATTGCAGGGATTATAGTCTCGGATCAATCATGGTCTGGTACAGCAATCTGAGTATTGCAGGGAGCAATAGTCTCGGATCAATCATGGTCTGCAACAGCAATCTGAGTATTGCAGGGAGTAATGGACTCTGATCAATCATGGTCTGCTAAAGCACTCTGAGTATTGCAGGGAGTAATGGACTCTGATCAATCATGGTCTGATACAGCAATCTGAGTATTGCAGGGAGTAATAGTCTCGGATCAACCATGGTCTGATATAGCAATCTGAGTATTGCAGGGAATAATTTTCTCAGATCAACCATGGTCTGATACAGCAATCTGAGTATTGCAGACAGTAATATTCTCGGATGAACCACGGTCTGATACAGCAATCTGAGTATAGCAGGGAGTAATAGTCTCGGATCAATCATGGTCTGGTACAGCAATATGAGTATTGCAGTGAGTAATAGTCTCGGATCAACCATGGTCTGATACAGCAATCTGAGTATTGCAGGGAGTAATAGTCTTTGATGAACCATGATCTGATACAGCAATCTGTGTATTGCAGGGAGTATTAGTCTCGGATCGACCATGGTCTGATACAGCAATTTGAGTATTGCAGGGAGTAATAGTGTCGGATCAATCATGGTCTGATACAGCAATCTGAGTATTGCAGGGAGCAATAGTCTCGGATCAATAATGGTCTGGTACAGCAATCTGGGTATTGTAGGGAGTAATAGTCTCGGATAAATCATGGTCTGATACAGCAATCTCAGTATTGCATGGAGTAATATTCTCGGATTAATCATGGTCTGCTACAGCAATCTGAGTATTGCAGGGAGTAATAATCTGAGTATTGCAGGGATTATAGTCTCGGATCAATTATGGTCTGAATCAGCAATCTGAGTATTGCAGGGATAATAGTCTCGGATTAATTATGGTCTGATACAGCAATCTGAGTATTGCAGGGAGTAATAGTCTCGGATCAATGATGGTATGGTATAGCAATCTGAGTATTGCAGGGAGTAATAGTCTCGGATCAACCATGGTCTGATACAGCAATCTGAGTATTGCAGGGAGTAATAGTCTCGGATCAATTATGGTCTGATACAGCAATCTGAGGGTTGCAGTGATTAATAATCTGAGTATGGCAGGTGGTAATAGTCTCGGATCAATCATGGTCTGATACACAATCTGAGTACTGCAGGGATAATAGTCTCGGATCAATCATGGTCAGGTACAGCAATCTGAGTATTGCAGGGAGTAATAGTCTCGGATCAATAATGGTCTGGTACAGCAATATGGGTATTGTAGGGAGTAATAGTCTCGGATAAATCATGGTCTGATAGAGCAATCTCAGTATTCCATGGAGTAATAGTCTCGGATTAATCATGGTCTGGTACAGTAATCTGAGTATTGCAGGGAGTAATAATCTGAGTTTTGCAGGGATAATAGTCTCGGATCAATTATGGTCTGATACAGCAATCTGAGTATTGCAGGGAGTAATAGACTCGGATCAATGATGGTATGGTACAGCAATCTGAGTATTGCAGGGAGTAATAGTCTCGGATCAATCATGGTCTGGTACAGCAATCTGAATATTGCAGGGATAATAGTCTCGGATCAATCATGGTCATATACAGCAATCTGCGCATTGCAGGGACAATAGTCTCGGATCAATGATGGTCTGGTACAGCAATCTGAGTATTGCAGGGAGTAATAGTCTCGGATCAATCATGGTCTGGTACAGCAATCTGAGTATTGCAGGGAGTAATAGTCTCGGATCAATCATGGTCTGGTACAGCAATCTGAGTATTGCAGGTGGTAATAGTCTCGGATCAATCATGGTCTGATACAGCAATCTGAAGATTGCAGGGAGTAATAGTCTCGGATCAATCATGGTCTGGTACAGCAATCTGAGTATTGCAGGGAGTAATAGTCTCGGATCAATCATGGTCTGATACAGCAATCTGAGTATTGCAGGGAGTAATAGTCTCGGATCAATCATGGTCTGATACAGCAATCTGAGTTTTGCAGGGATAATAGTCTCGGATCAATTATGGTCTGATACAGCAATCTGAGTATTGCAGGGAGTAATAGACTCGGATCAATGATGGTATGGTACAGCAATCTGAGTATTGCAGGGAGTAATAGTCTCGGATCAATCATGGTCTGGTACAGCAATCTGAATATTGCAGGGATAATAGTCTCGGATCAATCATGGTCATATACAGCAATCTGCGCATTGCAGGGACAATAGTCTCGGATCAATGATGGTCTGGTACAGCAATCTGAGTATTGCAGGGAGTAATAGTCTCGGATCAATCATGGTCTGGTACAGCAATCTGAGTATTGCAGGGAGTAATAGTCTCGGATCAATCATGGTCTGGTACAGCAATCTGAGTATTGCAGGTGGTAATAGTCTCGGATCAATCATGGTCTGATACAGCAATCTGAAGATTGCAGGGAGTAATAGTCTCGGATCAATCATGGTCTGGTACAGCAATCTGAGTATTGCAGGGAGTAATAGTCTCGGATCAATCATGGTCTGATACAGCAATCTGTGTATTGCAGGGTGTAATAGTCTCGGATCAATCATGGTCTGATACAGCAATCTGAGTATTGCAGAGAGTAATAGTCTCGGATCAATCATGGTCTGGTATAGCAATCTGAGTATTGCAGTGAGTAATAGTCTCGGATGAACCATGATCTGATACAGCAATCTGAGTATTGAAGGGAGTAATAGTCTCGGATCGACCATGGTCTGATACAGCAATTTGAGTATTGCAGGGGGTAATAGTCTCGGATCAATCATGGTCTGATACAGCAATCTGAGGATTGCAGGGAGTAATAATCTGAGTATTGCAGGGATAATAGTCTCGGATCAATGATGGTCAGATACAGCAATCTGAGTATTGCTGGGATAATAGTCTCGGATCAATAATGGTCTGGTACAGCAATATGGGTATTGTAGGGAGTAATAGTCTCGGATAAATCATGGTCTGATAGAGCAATCTCAGTATTCCATGGAGTAATAGTCTCGGATTAATCATGGTCTGGTACAGTAATCTGAGTATTGCAGGGAGTAATAATCTGAGTTTTGCAGGGATAATAGTCTCGGATCAATTATGGTCTGATACAGCAATCTGAGTATTGCAGGGAGTAATAGACTCGGATCAATGATGGTATGGTACAGCAATCTGAGTATTGCAGGGAGTAATAGACTCGGATCAATCATGGTCTGGTACAGCAATCTGAATATTGCAGGGATAATAGTCTCGGATCAATCATGGTCATATACAGCAATCTGCGCATTGCAGGGACAATAGTCTCGGATCAATGATGGTCTGGTACAGCAATCTGAGTATTGCAGGGAGTAATAGTCTCGGATCAATCATGGTCTGGTACAGCAATCTGAGTATTGCAGGGAGTAATAGTCTCGGATCAATCATGGTCTGGTACAGCAATCTGAGTATTGCAGGTGGTAATAGTCTCGGATCAATCATGGTCTGATACAGCAATCTGAAGATTGCAGGGAGTAATAGTCTCGGATCAATCATGGTCTGGTACAGCAATCTGAGTATTGCAGGGAGTAAAAGTCTCGGATCAATCATGGTCTGATACAGCAATCTGAGTATTGCAGGGAGTAATAGTCTCGGATCAATCATGGTCTGATACAGCAATCTGAGTTTTGCAGGGATAATAGTCTCGGATCAATTATGGTCTGATACAGCAATCTGAGTATTGCAGGGAGTAATAGACTCGGATCAATGATGGTATGGTACAGCAATCTGAGTATTGCAGGGAGTAATAGTCTCGGATCAATCATGGTCTGGTACAGCAATCTGAATATTGCAGGGATAATAGTCTCGGATCAATCATGGTCATATACAGCAATCTGCGCATTGCAGGGACAATAGTCTCGGATCAATGATGGTCTGGTACAGCAATCTGAGTATTGCAGGGAGTAATAGTCTCGGATCAATCATGGTCTGGTACAACAATCTGAGTATTGCAGGGAGTAATAGTCTCGGATCAATCATGGTCTGGTACAGCAATCTGAGTATTGCAGGTGGTAATAGGCTCGGATCAATCATGGTCTGATACAGCAATCTGAAGATTGCAGGGAGTAATAGTCTCGGATCAATCATTGTCTGGTACAGCAATCTGAGTATTGCAGGGAGTAATAGTCTCGGATCAAACATGGTCTGATACAGCAATCTGAGTATTGCAGGGAGTAATAGTCTCGGATCAATCATGGTCTGGTACAGCAATCTGAGTATTGCAGGGAGTAATAGTCTCGGATCAATCATGGTCTGATACAGCAATCTGAGTATTGCAGGGAGTAAAAGTCTGGGATCAATCATGGACTGATACAGCAATCTGCGTATTGCAGGGAAAATAGTCTCGGATCAATCATGGTCTGGCACTGCAATCTGAGTATTGAAGGGATAATAGTCTCGAATTAATCATGGTCTGATACAGCAATCTGAGTATTGCAGGGAGTAATAATCTGAGTATTGCAGGGTTAATAGTCCCGGATCAATCATGGTCTGATACAGCAATCTGAGTATTGCAGGGATAATAGTCTCGGATCAATCATGGTCTGATACAGCAATCTGAGTATTGCAGGGATAGTAGTCTCGGATCAATCATGGTCTGGTACAGCAATCTGAGTATTGCAAGGAGTAATAGTCTCGGATCAATCATGGTCTGGTACAGCAATCTGAGTATTGCAGGGAGTAATAGACTCGGATCAATCATGGTCTGGTACAGCAATCTGAGTATTGCAGAGAGTAATAGATTCGGATGAATCATGGTCTGGTACAGCAATCTGCGTATTGCGGGGAGTAATATTCTCAGATCAATCATGGTCTGATACAGCAATCTGAGTATTGCAGAGAGTAATTGTCTCGGATCAATCATGGTCTGGTACAGCAATCTGAGTATTGCAGGGAGTAATAATGGGAGAATTGCAGGGATAATCGTCCCGGATCAATCATGGTCTGATACAGCAATCTGAGTATTGCAGTGAGTAATAGTCTCGGATCAATCATGGTCTGATACAGCAATCTGAGGATTGCAGGGATTAATAATCTGAGTATTGCAGGGATAATAGTCTCGGATCAATCATGGTCTGATACAGCAATCTGAGTATTGCAGGGATAATAGTCCCGGATCAATCATGGTCTGGTACAGCAATCTGAGTATTGCAGGGAGTAATAGTCTCGAATGAATCATGGTATGGTACTGCAATCTGAGTATTGCAGGGAGTAATCGACTCGGATCAATCATGGTCTGATACAGAAATCTGACTATTGCAGAGAGTAATAGTCTCAGATCAATCATGGTCTGGTACAGCAATCTGCGTATTGCAGGGTGTAATAGTCTCGAATCAACCATGGTCTGATACAGCAATCTGAGTATTGCAGGGAGTAATAGACTCGGATCAATCATGGTCTGGTACAGCAATCTGAGTATTGCAGGGAGTAATAGTCTCGGATCAATCATGGTCTGCTACAGCAATCTGAGTATTGCAGGGAGTAATGGACTCTGATCAATCATGGTCTGATACTGCAATCTGAGTATTGCAGTGAGTAATAATCTGAGTATTGCAGGGATAATAGTCCCGGATTAATCATGGTCTGATACAGCAATCTGAGTATTGCAGGGATAATAGTCTCGGATCAATCATGGTCTGATACAGCAATCTGAGTATTGCAGGGATAGTAGTCTCGGATCAATCATGGTCTGGTACAGCAATCTGAGTATTGCAAGGAGAAATAGTCTCGGATCAATCATGGTCTAGTACAGCAATCTGAGTATTGCAGGGAGTAATAGTTTCGGATCAATCATGGTCTGGTACAGCAATCTGAGTATTGCGGGGAGTAATATTCTCAGATCAATCATGGTCTGGTACAGCAATCTGAGTATTGCAGGGAGTAATAGACTCGGAACAATCATGGTCTGGTAGAGCAATCTGAGTATTGCAGGGAGTAATAATCTGAGAATTGCAGGGATAATAGTCACGGGTCAATCATGGTCTGACACAGCAATCTGAGTATTTCAGTGAGTAATAGTCTCGGATCAATCATGGTCTGATACAGCAATCTGAGGATTGCAGGGATTAATAATCTGAGTATTGCAGGGATAATAGTCTCGGATCAATCATGGTCTGATACAGCAATCTGAGTATTGCAGGGATAATAGTCTCGGATCAATCATGGTCTGGTACAGCAATCTGAGTATTGCAGGGAGTAATAGTCTCGGATCAATCATGGTATGGTACTGCAATCTGAGTATTGCAGGGAGTAATAGTCTCGGATCAACCATGGTCTGATACAGAAATCTGAGTATTGCAGAGAGTAATAGTCTCAGATCAATCATGGTCTGGTACAGCAATCTGAGTATTGCAGGGTGTAATAGTCTCGGATCAATCATGGTCTGATACAGCAATCTGAGTATTGCAGGGAGTAATGGACTCTGATCAATCATGGTCTGATATAGCAATCTGAGTATTGCAGGGAGTAATGGACTCTGATCAATCATAGTCTGATACAGCAATCTGAGTATTGCAGGGAGTAATAGTCTCTGATCAACCATGGTCTGATATAGCAATCTGAGTATTGCACGGAATAATTTTCTCAGATCAACCATGGTCTGATACAGCAATCTGAGTATTGCAGATACTAATATTCTCGGATCAACCACGGTCTGATACAGCAATCTGAGTATAGCAGGGATTATAGTCTCGGATCAATCATGGTCTGGTACAGCAATCTGAGTATTGCAGGGATTATAGTCTCGGATCAATCATGGTCTGGTACAGCAATCTGAGTATTGCAGGGAGCAATAGTCTCGGATCAATCATGGTCTGCAACAGCAATCTGAGTATTGCAGGGAGTAATGGACTCTGATCAATCATGGTCTGATAAAGCACGCTAAGTATTGCAGGGAGTAATGGACTCTGATCAATCATGGTCTGATACAGCAATCTGAGTATTGCAGGGAGTAATAGTCTCGGATGAACCATGATCTGATACAGCAATCTGAGTATTGCAGGGAGTAATAGTCTCGGATCGACCATGGTCTGATACAGCAATTTGAGTATTGCAGGGAGTAATAGTCTCGGATCCACCATGGTCTGATACAGCAATCTGAGTATTGCAGGGAGTAATAGTCTCGGATCGACCATGTTCTGATATAGCAATTTGAGTATTGCAGTGAGTATTAGTCTCGGATCAATCATGGTCTGATACAGCAATCTGAGTATTGCAGGGATAATAGTCTCGGATCAATCATGGTCTGATACAGCAATCTGAGTATTGCAGGGATAATAGTCTCGGATCTATCATGGTCTGGTACAGCAATCTGAGTATTGCAGGGAGTAATAGTCTCGGATCAATCATGGTCTGATACAGCAATCTGAGTATTGCAGGGAGTAATAGTCTCGGATCCATCATGGTCTGATACAGCAATCTGAGTATTGCAGGGAGTAAAAGTCTGGGATCAATCATGGTCTGATACAGCAATCTGCGTATTGCAGGGAAAATAGTCTCGGATCAATCATGGTCTGGCACTGCAATCTGAGTATTGAAGGGATAATAGTCTCGAATTAATCATGGTCTGATACAGCAATCTGAGTATTGCAGGGATAATAGTCTCGGATCAATCATGGTCTGATACAGCAATCTGAGTATTGCAGGGAGTAATAATCTGAGTATTGCAGGGTTAATAGTCCCGGATCAATCATGGTCTGATACAGCAATCTGAGTATTGCAGGGATAATAGTCTCGGATCAATCATGGTCTGATACAGCAATCTGAGTATTGCAGGGATAGTAGTCTCGGATCAATCATGGTCTGGTACAGCAATCTGAGTATTGCAAGGAGTAATAGTCTCGGATCAATCATGGTCTGGTACAGCAATCTGAGTATTGCAGGGAGTAATAGACTCGGATCAATCATGGTCTGGTACAGCAATCTGAGTATTGCAGAGAGTAATAGATTCGGATGAATCATGGTCTGGTACAGCAATCTGCGTATTGCGGGGAGTAATATTCTCAGATCAATCATGGTCTGATACAGCAATCTGAGTATTGCAGAGAGTAATTGTCTCGGATCAATCATGGTCTGGTACAGCAATCTGAGTATTGCAGGGAGTAATAATGGGAGAATTGCAGGGATAATCGTCCCGGATTAATCATGGTCTGATACAGCAATCTGAGTATTGCAGTGAGTAATAGTCTCGGATCAATCATGGTCTGATACAGCAATCTGAGGATTGCAGGGATTAATAATCTGAGTATTGCAGGGATAATAGTCTCGGATCAATCATGGTCTGATACAGCAATCTGAGTATTGCAGGGATAATAGTCCAGGATCAATCATGGTCTGGTACAGCAATCTGAGTATTGCAGGGAGTAATAGTCTCGAATGAATCATGGTATGGTACTGCAATCTGAGTATTGCAGGGAGTAATCGACTCGGATCAATCATGGTCTGATACAGAAATCTGACTATTGCAGAGAGTAATAGTCTCAGATCAATCATGGTCTGGTACAGCAATCTGCGTATTGCAGGGTGTAATAGTCTCGAATCAACCATGGTCTGATACAGCAATCTGAGTATTGCAGGGAGTAATAGACTCGGATCAATCATGGTCTGGTACAGCAATCTGAGTATTGCAGGGAGTAATAGTCTCGGATCAATCATGGTCTGCTACAGCAATCTGAGTATTGCAGGGAGTAATGGACTCTGATCAATCATGGTCTGATACTGCAATCTGAGTATTGCAGTGAGTAATAATCTGAGTATTGCAGGGATAATAGTCCCGGATTAATCATGGTCTGATACAGCAATCTGAGTATTGCAGGGATAATAGTCTCGGATCAATGATGGTCTGATACAGCAATCTGAGTATTGCAGGGATAGTAGTCTCGGATCAATCATGGTCTGGTACAGCAATCTGAGTATTGCAAGGAGTAATAGTCTCGGATCAATCATGGTCTGGTACAGCAATCTGAGTATTGCAGGGAGTAATAGTTTCGGATCAATCATGGTCTGGTACAGCAATCTGAGTATTGCGGGGAGTAATATTCTCAGATCAATCATGGTCTGGTACAGCAATCTGAGTATTGCAGGGAGTAATAGACTCGGAACAATCATGGTCTGGTAGAGCAATCTGAGTATTGCAGGGAGTAATAATCTGAGAATTGCAGGGATAATAGTCACGGATCAATCATGGTCTGATACAGCAATCTGAGTATTTCAGTGAGTAATAGTCTCGGATCAATCATGGTCTGATACAGCAATCTGAGGATTGCAGGGATTAATAATCTGAGTATTGCAGGGATAATAGTCTCGGATCAGTCATGGTCTGATACAGCAATCTGAGTATTGCAGGGATAATAGTCTCGGATCAATCATGGTCTGGTACAGCAATCTGAGTATTGCAGGGAGTAATAGTCTCGGATCAATCATGGTATGGTACTGCAATCTGAGTATTGCAGGGAGTAATAGTCTCGGATCAATCATGGTCTGATACAGAAATCTGAGTATTGCAGAGAGTAATAGTCTCAGATCAATCATGGTCTGGTACAGCAATCTGAGTATTGCAGGGTGTAATAGTCTCGGATCAACCATGGTCTGATACAGCAATCTGAGTATTGCAGGGAGTAATAGACTCGGATCAATCATGGTCTGGTACAGCAATCTGAGGTTTGCAGGGAGTAATAGTCTCGGATCAATCATGGTCTGGTACAGCAATATGAGTATTGCAGGGAGTAATGGACTCTGATCAATCATGGTCTGATATAGCAATCTGAGTATTGCAGGGAGTAATGGACTCTGATCAATCATAGTCTGATACAGCAATCTGAGTATTGCAGGGAGTAATAGTCTCTGATCAACCATGGTCTGATATAGCAATCTGAGTATTGCAC
This sequence comes from Mobula birostris, assembly GCF_030028105.1. Classification (NCBI taxonomy): domain Eukaryota; kingdom Metazoa; phylum Chordata; class Chondrichthyes; order Myliobatiformes; family Myliobatidae; genus Mobula; species Mobula birostris. The sequence continues at coordinate 91,728,106 of NC_092378.1, forward strand.
GGAATAATTTTCTCAGATCAACCATGGTCTGATACAGCAATCTGAGTATTGCAGATACTAATATTCTCGGATCAACCACGGTCTGATACAGCAATCTGAGTATAGCAGGGATTATAGTCTCGGATCAATCATGGTCTGGTACAGCAATCTGAGTATTGCAGGGATTATAGTCTCGGATCAATCATGGTCTGGTACAGCAATCTGAGTATTGCAGGGAGCAATAGTCTCGGATCAATCATGGTCTGCAACAGCAATCTGAGTATTGCAGGGAGTAATGGACTCTGATCAATCATGGTCTGATACAGCAATCTGAGTATTGCAGGGAGTAATAGTCTCGGATGAACCATGATCTGATACAGCAATCTGAGTATTGCAGGGAGTAATAGTCTCGGATCGACCATGGTCTGATACAGCAATTTGAGTATTGCAGGGAGTAATAGTCTCGGATCCACCATGGTCTGATACAGCAATCTGAGTATTGCAGAGAGTAATAGTCTCAGATCAATCATGGTCTGGTACAGCAATCTGAGTATTGCAGGGTGTAATAGTCTCGGATCAACCATGGTCTGATACAGCAATCTGAGTATTGCAGGGAGTAATAGACTCGGATCAATCATGGTCTGGTACAGCAATCTGAGGTTTGCAGGGAGTAATAGTCTCGGATCAATCATGGTCTGGTACAGCAATATGAGTATTGCAGGGAGTAATGGACTCTGATCAATCATGGTCTGATATAGCAATCTGAGTATTGCAGGGAGTAATGGACTCTGATCAATCATAGTCTGATACAGCAATCTGAGTATTGCAGGGAGTAATAGTCTCTGATCAACCATGGTCTGATATAGCAATCTGAGTATTGCACGGAATAATTTTCTCAGATCAACCATGGTCTGATACAGCAATCTGAGTATTGCAGATACTAATATTCTCGGATCAACCACGGTCTGATACAGCAATCTGAGTATAGCAGGGATTATAGTCTCGGATCAATCATGGTCTGGTACAGCAATCTGAGTATTGCAGGGATTATAGTCTCGGATCAATCATGGTCTGGTACAGCAATCTGAGTATTGCAGGGAGCAATAGTCTCGGATCAATCATGGTCTGCAACAGCAATCTGAGTATTGCAGGGAGTAATGGACTCTGATCAATCATGGTCTGATACAGCAATCTGAGTATTGCAGGGAGTAATAGTCTCGGATGAACCATGATCTGATACAGCAATCTGAGTATTGCAGGGAGTAATAGTCTCGGATCGACCATGGTCTGATACAGCAATTTGAGTATTGCAGGGAGTAATAGTCTCGGATCCACCATGGTCTGATACAGCAATCTGAGTATTGCAGGGAGTAATAGTCTCGGATCGACCATGTTCTGATACAGCAATTTGAGTATTGCAGTGAGTATTAGTCTCGGATCAATCATGGTCTGATACAGCAATCTGAGTATTGCAGGGATAATAGTCTCGGATCAATCATGGTCTGATACAGCAATCTGAGTATTGCAGGGATAATAGTCTCGGATCTATCATGGTCTGGTACAGCAATCTGAGTATTGCAGGGAGTAATAGTTTCAGATCAATCATGGTCTGGTCCAGCAATCTCACTATTGCAGGGAGTAATATTCTCAGATCAATCATGGTCTGGTACAGCAATCTGAGTATTGCAGGGAGTAATAGTCTCGGATCGACCATGTTCTGATACAGCAATTTGAGTATTGCAGGGAGTAATAGTCTCGGATCGACCATGGTCTGATACAGCAATTTGAGTATTGCAGGGAGTAATAGTCTCGGATCAACCATGGTCTGATACAGCAATCTGAGTATTGCAGGGAGTAATAGTCTCGGATCAACCATGTTCTGATACAGCAATTTGAGTATTGCAGGGAGTATTAGTCTCGGATCAATCATGGTCTGATACAGCAATCTGAGTATTGCAGGGATAATAGTCTCCGATCAATCATGGTCTGATACAGCAATCTGAGTATTACAGGGATAATAGTCTCGGATCTATCATGGTCTGGTACAGCAATCTGAGTATTGCAGGGAGTAATAATCTGAGTATGGCAGGGATATTAGTCTCGGATCAATCATGGTCTGGTACAGCAATCTGAGCATTGCAGGGATAATAGTCTCGGATCAATCATGGTCAGGTACAGCAATCTGAGTATTGCAGGCATAATAGTCTCGGATCAATCATGGTCTGGTACAGCAATCTGAGTATTGCAGGGAGTAATAGTCTCGGATCAATCATGGTCTGGTACAGCAATCTGAGTATTGCAGGGAGTAATAGTTTCAGATCAATCATGGTCTGGTACAGCAATCTCACTATTGCAGGGAGTAATATTCTCAGATCAATCATGGTCTGGTACAGCAATCTGAGTATTGCAAGGAGTAATAGTCTCGGATGAACCATGGTCTGATATAGCAATCTGAGTATTGCAGAGAGTAATAGTCTCGGATCAATCATGGTCTGGTACAGCAATCAGAGTATTGCAGGGTGTAATAATCTGAGTATTGCAGGGATAATAGTCCCGGATCAATCATGGTCTGATACAGCAATCTGAGTATTGCAGGGATAATAGTCTCGGATCAATCATGGTCTGATACAGCAATCTGAGTATTGCAGGGATAATATTCTCAGATCCATCATGGTCTGGTACAGCAATCTGAGTATTGCAGGGAGTAATAGTCTCGGATCAATAATGGTCTGATACAGCAATCTGAGTATTGCAGGGAGTAAGAGTCTCGGTTAAGTCATGGTCTGATACAGCAATCTGAGTATTGCAGGGAGTAATAGTCTCGGATCAATCATGGTCTGATACAGCAATCTGAGTTTTGCAGGGATAATAGTCTCGGATCAATTATGGTCTGATACAGCAATCTGAGTATTGCAGGGAGTAATAGACTCGGATCAATGATGGTATGGTACAGCAATCTGAGTATTGCAGGGAGTAATAGTCTCGGATCAATCATGGTCTGGTACAGCAATCTGAATATTGCAGGGATAATAGTCTCGGATCAATCATGGTCATATACAGCAATCTGCGCATTGCAGGGACAATAGTCTCGGATCAATGATGGTCTGGTACAGCAATCTGAGTATTGCAGGGAGTAATAGTCTCGGATCAATCATGGTCTGGTACAACAATCTGAGTATTGCAGGGAGTAATAGTCTCGGATCAATCATGGTCTGGTACAGCAATCTGAGTATTGCAGGTGGTAATAGGCTCGGATCAATCATGGTCTGATACAGCAATCTGAAGATTGCAGGGAGTAATAGTCTCGGATCAATCATTGTCTGGTACAGCAATCTGAGTATTGCAGGGAGTAATAGTCTCGGATCAAACATGGTCTGATACAGCAATCTGAGTATTGCAGGGAGTAATAGTCTCGGATCAATCATGGTCTGGTACAGCAATCTGAGTATTGCAGGGAGTAATAGTCTCGGATCAATCATGGTCTGATACAGCAATCTGAGTATTGCAGGGAGTAATAGTCTCGGATCAATCATGGTCTGATACAGCAATCTGAGTATTGCAGGGAGTAAAAGTCTGGGATCAATCATGGTCTGATACAGCAATCTGCGTATTGCAGGGAAAATAGTCTCGGATCAATCATGGTCTGGCACTGCAATCTGAGTATTGAAGGGATAATAGTCTCGAATTAATCATGGTCTGATACAGCAATCTGAGTATTGCAGGGATAATAGTCTCGGATCAATCATGGTCTGATACAGCAATCTGAGTATTGCAGGGAGTAATAATCTGAGTATTGCAGGGTTAATAGTCCCGGATCAATCATGGTCTGATACAGCAATCTGAGTATTGCAGGGATAATAGTCTCGGATCAATCATGGTCTGATACAGCAATCTGAGTATTGCAGGGATAGTAGTCTCGGATCAATCATGGTCTGGTACAGCAATCTGAGTATTGCAAGGAGTAATAGTCTCGGATCAATCATGGTCTGGTACAACAATCTGAGTATTGCAGGGAGTAATAGTCTCGGATCAATCATGGTCTGGTACAGCAATCTGAGTATTGCAGGTGGTAATAGGCTCGGATCAATCATGGTCTGATACAGCAATCTGAAGATTGCAGGAAGTAATAGTCTCGGATCAATCATTGTCTGGTACAGCAATCTGAGTATTGCAGGGAGTAATAGTCTCGGATCAAACATGGTCTGATACAGCAATCTGAGTATTGCAGGGAGTAATAGTCTCGGATCAATCATGGTCTGGTACAGCAATCTGAGTATTGCAGGGAGTAATAGTCTCGGATCAATCATGGTCTGATACAGCAATCTGAGTATTGCAGGGAGTAATAGTCTCGGATCAATCATGGTCTGATACAGCAATCTGAGTATTGCAGGGAGTAAAAGTCTGGGATCAATCATGGTCTGATACAGCAATCTGCGTATTGCAGGGAAAATAGTCTCGGATCAATCATGGTCTGGCACTGCAATCTGAGTATTGAAGGGATAATAGTCTCGAATTAATCATGGTCTGATACAGCAATCTGAGTATTGCAGGGATAATAGTCTCGGATCAATCATGGTCTGATACAGCAATCTGAGTATTGCAGGGAGTAATAATCTGAGTATTGCAGGGTTAATAGTCCCGGATCAATCATGGTCTGATACAGCAATCTGAGTATTGCAGGGATAATAGTCTCGGATCAATCATGGTCTGATACAGCAATCTGAGTATTGCAGGGATAGTAGTCTCGGATCAATCATGGTCTGGTACAGCAATCTGAGTATTGCAAGGAGTAATAGTCTCGGATCAATCATGGTCTGGTACAGCAATCTGAGTATTGCAGGGAGTAATAGACTCGGATCAATCATGGTCTGGTACAGCAATCTGAGTATTGCAGAGAGTAATAGATTCGGATGAATCATGGTCTGGTACAGCAATCTGCGTATTGCGGGGAGTAATATTCTCAGATCAATCATGGTCTGATACAGCAATCTGAGTATTGCAGAGAGTAATTGTCTCGGATCAATCATGGTCTGGTACAGCAATCTGAGTATTGCAGGGAGTAATAATGGGAGAATTGCAGGGATAATCGTCCCGGATCAATCATGGTCTGATACAGCAATCTGAGTATTGCAGTGAGTAATAGTCTCGGATCAATCATGGTCTGATACAGCAATCTGAGGATTGCAGGGATTAATAATCTGAGTATTGCAGGGATAATAGTCTCGGATCAATCATGGTCTGATACAGCAATCTGAGTATTGCAGGGATAATAGTCCCGGATCAATCATGGTCTGGTACAGCAATCTGAGTATTGCAGGGAGTAATAGTCTCGGATGAATCATGGTATGGTACTGCAATCTGAGTATTGCAGGGAGTAATCGTCTCGGATCAATCATGGTCTGATACAGAAATCTGACTATTGCAGAGAGTAATAGTCTCAGATCAATCATGGTCTGGTACAGCAATCTGCGTATTGCAGGGTGTAATAGTCTCGAATCAACCATGGTCTGATACAGCAATCTGAGTATTGCAGGGAGTAATAGACTCGGATCAATCATGGTCTGGTACAGCAATCTGAGTATTGCAGGGAGTAATAGTCTCGGATCAATCATGGTCTGCTACAGCAATCTGAGTATTGCAGGGAGTAATGGACTCTGATCAATCATGGTCTGATACTGCAATCTGAGTATTGCAGTGAGTAATAATCTGAGTATTGCAGGGATAATAGTCCCGGATTAATCATGGTCTGATACAGCAATCTGAGTATTGCAGGGATAATAGTCTCGGATCAATCATGGTCTGATACAGCAATCTGAGTATTGCAGGGATAGTAGTCTCGGATCAATCATGGTCTGGTACAGCAATCTGAGTATTGCAAGGAGTAATAGTCTCGGATCAATCATGGTCTGGTACAGCAATCTGAGTATTGCAGGGAGTAATAGTTTCGGATCAATCATGGTCTGGTACAGCAATCTGAGTATTGCGGGGAGTAATATTCTCAGATCAATCATGGTCTGGTACAGCAATCTGAGTATTGCAGGGAGTAATAGACTCGGAACAATCATGGTCTGGTAGAGCAATCTGAGTATTGCAGGGAGTAATAATCTGAGAATTGCAGGGATAATAGTCACGGATCAATCATGGTCTGATACAGCAATCTGAGTATTTCAGTGAGTAATAGTCTCGGATCAATCATGGTCTGATACAGCAATCTGAGGATTGCAGGGATTAATAATCTGAGTATTGCAGGGATAATAGTCTCGGATCAATCATGGTCTGATACAGCAATCTGAGTATTGCAGGGATAATAGTCTCGGATCAATCATGGTCTGGTACAGCAATCTGAGTATTGCAGGGAGTAATAGTCTCGGATCAATCATGGTATGGTACTGCAATCTGAGTATTGCAGGGAGTAATAGTCTCGGATCAATCATGGTCTGATACAGAAATCTGAGTATTGCAGAGAGTAATAGTCTCAGATCAATCATGGTCTGGTACAGCAATCTGAGTATTGCAGGGTGTAATAGTCTCGGATCAACCATGGTCTGATACAGCAATCTGAGTATTGCAGGGAGTAATAGACTCGGATCAATCATGGTCTGGTACAGCAATCTGAGTATTGCAGGGAGTAATAGTCTCGGATCAGTCATGGTCTGGTACAGCAATATGAGTATTGCAGGGAGTAATGGACTCTGATCAATCATGGTCTGATATAGCAATCTGAGTATTGCAGGGAGTAATGGACTCTGATCAATCATAGTCTGATACAGCAATCTGAGTATTGCAGGGAGTAATAGTCTCTGATCAACCATGGTCTGATATAGCAATCTGAGTATTGCACGGAATAATTTTCTCAGATCAACCATGGTCTGATACAGCAATCTGAGTATTGCAGATACTAATATTCTCGGATCAACCACGGTCTGATACAGCAATCTGAGTATAGCAGGGATTATAGTCTCGGATCAATCATGGTCTGGTACAGCAATCTGAGTATTGCAGGGATTATAGTCTCGGATCAATCATGGTCTGGTACAGCAATCTGAGTTTTGCAGGGAGTAATAGTCTTTGATGAACCATGATCTGATACAGCAATCTGTGTATTGCAGGGAGTATTAGTCTCGGATCGACCATGGTCTGATACAGCAATTTGAGTATTGCAGGGAGTAATAGTGTCGGATCAATCATGGTCTGATACAGCAAACTGAGTATTGCAGGGAGTAATAATCTGAGTGTTGCAGGGATAATAGTCTCGGATCAATCATGGTCTGATACAGCAATCTGAGTATTGCAGGGAGCAATAGTCTCGGATCAATAATGGTCTGGTACAGCAATCTGGGTATTGTAGGGAGTAATAGTCTCGGATAAATCATGGTCTGATACAGCAATCTCAGTATTGCATGGAGTAATAGTCTCGGATTAATCATGGTCTGCTACAGCAATCTGAGTATTGCAGGGAGTAATAATCTGAGTATTGCAGGGATTATAGTCTCGGATCAATTATGGTCTGATACAGCAATCTGAGTATTGCAGGGATAATAGTCTCGGATCAATTATGGTCTGATACAGCAATCTGAGTATTGCAGGGAGTAATAGTCTCGGATCAATGATGGTATGGTATAGCAATCTGAGTATTGCAGGGAGTAATAGTCTCGGATCAACCATGGTCTGATACAGCAATCTGCGTATTGCAGGGAGTAAAAGTCTCGGATCAATTATGGTCTGATACAGCAATCTGAGGGTTGCAGGGATTAATAATCTGAGTATGGCAGGTGGTAATAGTCTCGGATCAATCATGGTCTGATACACAATCTGAGTATTGCAGGGATAATAGTCTCGGATCAATCATGGTCAGGTACAGCAATCTGAGTATTGCAGGGAGTAATAGTCTCGGATCAATAATGGTCTGGTACAGCAATCTGGGTATTGTGGGGAGTAATAGTCTCGGATAAATCATGGTCTGATACAGCAATCTCAGTATTCCATGGAGTAATAGTCTCGGATTAATCATGGTCTGGTACAATAATCTGAGTATTGCAGGGAGTAATAATCTGAGTTTTGCAGGGATAATAGTCTCGGATCAATTATGGTCTGATACAGCAATCTGAGTATTGCAGGGAGTAATAGTCTCGGATCAATCATGGTCTGGTACAGCAATCTGAATATTGCAGGGATAATAGTCTCGGATCAATCATGGTCTGATACAGCAATCTGCGCATTGCAGGGACAATAGTCTCGGATCAATGATGGTCTGGTACAGCAATCTGAGTATTGCAGGGAGTAATAGTCTCGGATCAATCATGGTCTGGTACAGCAATCTGAGTATTGCAGGGACTAATAGTCTCGGATCAATCATGGTCTGGTACAGCAATCTGAGTATTGCAGGTGGTAATAGTCTCGGATGAATCATGGTCTGATACAGCAATCTGAGGATTGCAGGGAGTAATAGTCTGGGATCAATCATGGTCTGGTACGGCAATCTGAGAATTGCAGGGAGTAATAGTCTCGGATCAATCATGGTCTGATACAGCAATCTGAGTATTGCAGGGAGTAATAGTCTCGGATCAATCATGGTCTGATACAGCATTCTGAGTATTGCAGAGAGTAATAGTCTCGGATCAATCATGGTCTGGTATAGCAATCTGAGTATTGCAGGGAGTAATAGTCTCGGATGAACCATGATCTGATACAGCAATCTGAGTATTGAAGGGAGTAATAGTCTCGGATCGACCATGGTCTGATACAGCAATTTGAGTATTGCAGGGGGTAATAGTCTCGGATCAATCATGGTCTGATACAGCAAACTGAGGATTGCAGGGAGTAATAATCTGAGTATTGCAGGGATAATAGTCTCGGATCAATGATGATCAGATACAGCAATCTGAGTATTGCTGGGATAATAGTCTCGGATCAATCATGGTCTGGTACAGCAATCTGAGTATTGCAGGGAGTAATAGTCTCGGATCAATCATGGTCTGATACAGCAATCTGAGTATTGCAGGGAGTAAAAGTCTGGGATCAATCATGGTCTGATACAGCAATCTGCGTATTGCAGGGAAAATATTCTCGGATCAATCATGGTCTGGTACTGCAATCTGAGTATTGAAGGGATAATAGTCTCGAATTAATCATGGTCTGATACAGCAATCTGAGTATTGCAGGGATAATAGTCTCGGATCAATCATGGTCTGATACAGCAATCTGAGTATTGCAGGGAGTAATAATCTGAGTATTGCAGGGTTAATAGTCCCGGATCAATCATGGTCTGGTACAGCAATCTGAGTATTGCAGGGATAATAGTCTCGGATCAATCATGGTCTGATACAGCAATCTGAGTATTGCAGGGATAATAGTCTCGGATCAATCATGGTCTGATACAGCAATCTGAGTATTGCAGGGATAGTAGTCTCGGATCAATCATGGTCTGGTACAGCAATCTGAGTATTGCAGGGAGTAATAGACTCGGATCAATCATGGTCTGGTACAGCAATCTGAGTATTGCAGAGAGTAATAGATTCGGATGAATCATGGTCTGGTACAGCAATCTGAGTATTGCGGGGAGTAATATTCTCAGATCAATCATGGTCTGATACAGCAATCTGAGTATTGCAGAGAGTAATTGTCTCGGATCAATCATGGTCTGGTACAGCAATCTGAGTATTGCAGGGAGTAATAATGGGAGAATTGCAGGGATAATCGTCCCGGATCAATCATGGTCTGATACAGCAATCTGAGTATTGCAGTGAGTAATAGTCTCGGATCAATCATGGTCTGATACAGCAATCTGAGGATTGCAGGGATTAATAATCTGAGTATTGCAGGGGTAATAGTCTCGGATCAATCATGGTCTGATACAGCAATCTGAGTATTGCAGGGATAATAGTCTTGGATCAATCATGGTCTGGTACAGCAATCTGAGTATTGCAGGGAGTAATAGTCTCGGATCAATCATGGTATGGTACTGCAATCTGAGTATTGCAGGGAGTAATCGTCTCGGATCAATCATGGTCTGATACAGCAATCTGAGTATTGCAGGGTGTAATAGTCTCGGATCAACCATGGTCTGATACAGCAATCTGAGTATTGCAGGGAGTAATAGACTCGGATCAATCATGGTCTGGTACAGCAATCTGAGTATTGCAGGGAGTAATAGTCTCGGATCAATCATGGTCTGGTACAGCAATATGAGTATTGCGGGGAGTAATGGACTCTGATCAATCATGGTCTGATATAGCAATCTGAGTATTGCAGGGAGTAATGGACTCTGATCAATCATAGTCTGATACAGCAATCTGAGTATTGCAGGGAGTAATAGTCTCTGATCAACCATGGTCTGATATAGCAATCTGAGTATTGCACGGAATAATTTTCTCAGATCAACCATGGTCTGATACAGCAATCTGAGTATTGCAGATACTAATATTCTCGGATCAACCACGGTCTGATACAGCAATCTGAGTATAGCAGGGATTATAGTCTCGGATCAATCATGGTCTGGTACAGCAATCTGAGTATTGCAGGGATTATAGTCTCGGATCAATCATGGTCTGGTACAGCAATCTGAGTATTGCAGGGAGCAATAGTCTCGGATCAATCATGGTCTGCAACAGCAATCTGAGTATTGCAGGGAGTAATGGACTCTGATCAATCATGGTCTGATAAAGCACGCTAAGTATTGCAGGGAGTAATGGACTCTGATCAATCATGGTCTGATACAGCAATCTGAGTATTGCAGGGAGTAATAGTCTCGGATGAACCATGATCTGATACAGCAATCTGAGTATTGCAGGGAGTAATAGTCTCGGATCGACCATGGTCTGATACAGCAATTTGAGTATTGCAGGGAGTAATAGTCTCGGATCCACCATGGTCTGATACAGCAATCTGAGTATTGCAGGGAGTAATAGTCTCGGATCGACCATGTTCTGATACAGCAATTTGAGTATTGCAGTGAGTATTAGTCTCGGATCAATCATGGTCTGATACAGCAATCTGAGTATTGCAGGGATAATAGTCTCGGATCAATCATGGTCTGATACAGCAATCTGAGTATTGCAGGGATAATAGTCTCGGATCTATCATGGTCTGGTACAGCAATCTGAGTATTGCAGGGAGTAATAATCTGAGTATTGCAGGGATATTAGTCTCGGATCAATCATGGTCTGGTACAGCAATCTGAGCATTGCAGGGATAATAGTCTCGGATCAATCATGGTCAGGTACAGCAATCTGAGTATTGCAGGGATAATAGTCTCGGATCAATCATGGTCTGGTACAGCAATCTGAGTATTGCAGGGAGTAATAGTCTCGGATCAATCATGGTCTGGTACAGCAATCTGAGTATTGCAGGGAGTAATAGTTTCAGATCAATCATGGTCTGGTCCAGCAATCTCACTATTGCAGGGAGTAATATTCTCAGATCAATCATGGTCTGGTACAGCAATCTGAGTATTGCAGGGAGTAATAGTCTCGGATCGACCATGTTCTGATACAGCAATTTGAGTATTGCAGGGAGTAATGGTCTCGGATCGACCATGGTCTGATACAGCAATTTGAGTATTGCAGGGAGTAATAGTCTCGGATCAACCATGGTCTGATACAGCAATCTGAGTATTGCAGGGAGTAATAGTCTCGGATCAACCATGTTCTGATACAGCAATTTGAGTATTGCAGGGATATTAGTCTCGGATCAATCATGGTCTGGTACAGCAATCTGAGCATTGCAGGGATAATAGTCTCGGATCAATCATGGTCAGGTACAGCAATCTGAGTATTGCAGGGATAATAGTCTCGGATCAATCATGGTCTGGTACAGCAATCTGAGTATTGCAGGGAGTAATAGTCTCGGATCAATCATGGTCTGGTACAGCAATCTGAGTATTGCAGGGAGTAATAGTTTCAGATCAATCATGGTCTGGTCCAGCAATCTCACTATTGCAGGGAGTAATATTCTCAGATCAATCATGGTCTGGTACAGCAATCTGAGTATTGCAGGGAGTAATAGTCTCGGATCGACCATGTTCTGATACAGCAATTTGAGTATTGCAGGGAGTAATAGTCTCGGATCGACCATGGTCTGATACAGCAATTTGAGTATTGCAGGGAGTAATAGTCTCGGATCAACCATGGTCTGATACAGCAATCTGAGTATTGCAGGGAGTAATAGTCTCGGATCAACCATGTTCTGATACAGCAATTTGAGTATTGCAGGGAGTATTAGTCTCGGATCAATCATGGTCTGATACAGCAATCTGAGTATTGCAGGGATAATAGTCTCCGATCAATCATGGTCTGATACAGCAATCTGAGTATTACAGGGATAATAGTCTCGGATCTATCATGGTCTGGTACAGCAATCTGAGTATTGCAGGGAGTAATAATCTGAGTATGGCAGGGATATTAGTCTCGGATCAATCATGGTCTGGTACAGCAATCTGAGCATTGCAGGGATAATAGTCTCGGATCCATCATGGTCAGGTACAGCAATCTGAGTATTGCAGGCATAATAGTCTCGGATCAATCATGGTCTGGTACAGCAATCTGAGTATTGCAGGGAGTAATAGTCTCGGATCAATCATGGTCTGGTACAGCAATCTGAGTATTGCAGGGAGTAATAGTTTCAGATCAATCATGGTCTGGTACAGCAATCTCACTATTGCAGGGAGTAATATTCTCAGATCAATCATGGTCTGGTACAGCAATCTGAGTTTTGCAGGGATAATAGTCTCGGATCAATTATGGTCTGATACAGCAATCTGAGTATTGCAGGGAGTAATAGACTCGGATCAATGATGGTATGGTACAGCAATCTGAGTATTGCAGGGAGTAATAGTCTCGGATCAATCATGGTCTGGTACAGCAATCTGAATATTGCAGGGATAATAGTCTCGGATCAATCATGGTCATATACAGCAATCTGCGCATTGCAGGGACAATAGTCTCGGATCAATGATGGTCTGGTACAGCAATCTGAGTATTGCAGGGAGTAATAGTCTCGGATCAATCATGGTCTGGTACAACAATCTGAGTATTGCAGGGATTAATAATCTGAGTATTGCAGGGATAATAGTCTCGGATCAATCATGGTCTGATACAGCAATCTGAGTATTGCAGGGATAATAGTCCCGGATCAATCATGGTCTGGTACAGCAATCTGAGTATTGCAGGGAGTAATAGTCTCGGATGAATCATGGTATGGTACTGCAATCTGAGTATTGCAGGGAGTAATCGTCTCGGATCAATCATGGTCTGATACAGAAATCTGACTATTGCAGAGAGTAATAGTCTCAGATCAATCATGGTCTGGTACAGCAATCTGCGTATTGCAGGGTGTAATAGTCTCGAATCAACCATGGTCTGATACAGCAATCTGAGTATTGCAGGGAGTAATAGACTCGGATCAATCATGGTCTGGTACAGCAATCTGAGTATTGCAGGGAGTAATAGTCTCGGATCAATCATGGTCTGCTACAGCAATCTGAGTATTGCAGGGAGTAATGGACTCTGATCAATCATGGTCTGATACTGCAATCTGAGTATTGCAGTGAGTAATAATCTGAGTATTGCAGGGATAATAGTCCCGGATTAATCATGGTCTGATACAGCAATCTGAGTATTGCAGGGATAATAGTCTCGGATCAATCATGGTCTGATACAGCAATCTGAGTATTGCAGGGATAGTAGTCTCGGATCAATCATGGTCTGGTACAGCAATCTGAGTATTGCAAGGAGTAATAGTCTCGGATCAATCATGGTCTGGTACAGCAATCTGAGTATTGCAGGGAGTAATAGTTTCGGATCAATCATGGTCTGGTACAGCAATCAGAGTATTGCAGGGTGTAATAATCTGAGTATTGCAGGGATAATAGTCCCGGATCAATCATGGTCTGATACAGCAATCTGAGTATTGCAGGGATAATAGTCTCGGATCAATCATGGTCTGATACAGCAATCTGAGTATTGCAGGGATAATATTCTCAGATCCATCATGGTCTGGTACAGCAATCTGAGTATTGCAGGGAGTAATAGTCTCGGATCAATAATGGTCTGATACAGCAATCTGAGTATTGCAGGGAGTAAGAGTCTCGGTTAAGTCATGGTCTGATACAGCAATCTGAGTATTGCAGGGAGTAATAGTCTCGGATCAATCATGGTCTGATACAGCAATCTGAGTTTTGCAGGGATAATAGTCTCGGATCAATTATGGTCTGATACAGCAATCTGAGTATTGCAGGGAGTAATAGACTCGGATCAATGATGGTATGGTACAGCAATCTGAGTATTGCAGGGAGTAATAGTCTCGGATCAATCATGGTCTGGTACAGCAATCTGAATATTGCAGGGATAATAGTCTCGGATCAATCATGGTCATATACAGCAATCTGCGCATTGCAGGGACAATAGTCTCGGATCAATGATGGTCTGGTACAGCAATCTGAGTATTGCAGGGAGTAATAGTCTCGGATCAATCATGGTCTGGTACAACAATCTGAGTATTGCAGGGATTAATAATCTGAGTATTGCAGGGATAATAGTCTCGGATCAATCATGGTCTGATACAGCAATCTGAGTATTGCAGGGATAATAGTCCCGGATCAATCATGGTCTGGTACAGCAATCTGAGTATTGCAGGGAGTAATAGTCTCGGATGAATCATGGTATGGTACTGCAATCTGAGTATTGCAGGGAGTAATCGTCTCGGATCAATCATGGTCTGATACAGAAATCTGACTATTGCAGAGAGTAATAGTCTCAGATCAATCATGGTCTGGTACAGCAATCTGCGTATTGCAGGGTGTAATAGTCTCGAATCAACCATGGTCTGATACAGCAATCTGAGTATTGCAGGGAGTAATAGACTCGGATCAATCATGGTCTGGTACAGCAATCTGAGTATTGCAGGGAGTAATAGTCTCGGATCAATCATGGTCTGCTACAGCAATCTGAGTATTGCAGGGAGTAATGGACTCTGATCAATCATGGTCTGATACTGCAATCTGAGTATTGCAGTGAGTAATAATCTGAGTATTGCAGGGATAATAGTCCCGGATTAATCATGGTCTGATACAGCAATCTGAGTATTGCAGGGATAATAGTCTCGGATCAATCATGGTCTGATACAGCAATCTGAGTATTGCAGGGATAGTAGTCTCGGATCAATCATGGTCTGGTACAGCAATCTGAGTATTGCAAGGAGTAATAGTCTCGGATCAATCATGGTCTGGTACAGCAATCTGAGTATTGCAGGGAGTAATAGTTTCGGATCAATCATGGTCTGGTACAGCAATCTGAGTATTGCGGGGAGTAATATTCTCAGATCAATCATGGTCTGGTACAGCAATCTGAGTATTGCAGGGAGTAATAGACTCGGAACAATCATGGTCTGGTAGAGCAATCTGAGTATTGCAGGGAGTAATAATCTGAGAATTGCAGGGATAATAGTCACGGATCAATCATGGTCTGATACAGCAATCAGAGTATTTCAGTGAGTAATAGTCTCGGATCAATCATGGTCTGATACAGCAATCTGAGGATTGCAGGGATTAATAATCTGAGTATTGCAGGGATAATAGTCTCGGATCAATCATGGTCTGATACAGCAATCTGAGTATTGCAGGGATAATAGTCTCGGATCAATCATGGTCTGGTACAGCAATCTGAGTATTGCAGGGAGTAATAGTCTCGGATCAATCATGGTATGGTACTGCAATCTGAGTATTGCAGGGAGTAATAGTCTCGGATCAATCATGGTCTGATACAGAAATCTGAGTATTGCAGAGAGTAATAGTCTCAGATCAATCATGGTCTGGTACAGCAATCTGAGTATTGCAGGGTGTAATAGTCTCGGATCAACCATGGTCTGATACAGCAATCTGAGTATTGCAGGGAGTAATAGACTCGGATCAATCATGGTCTGGTACAGCAATCTGAGTATTGCAGGGAGTAATAGTCTCGGATCAATCATGGTCTGGTACAGCAATATGAGTATTGCAGGGAGTAATGGACTCTGATCAATCATGGTCTGATATAGCAATCTGAGTATTGCAGGGAGTAATGGACTCTGATCAATCATAGTCTGATACAGCAATCTGAGTATTGCAGGGAGTAATAGTCTCTGATCAACCATGGTCTGATATAGCAATCTGAGTATTGCACGGAATAATTTTCTCAGATCAACCATGGTCTGATACAGCAATCTGAGTATTGCAGATACTAATATTCTCGGATCAACCACGGTCTGATACAGCAATCTGAGT
Source organism: Mobula birostris (assembly GCF_030028105.1). Lineage (NCBI taxonomy): Eukaryota > Metazoa > Chordata > Chondrichthyes > Myliobatiformes > Myliobatidae > Mobula > Mobula birostris. The sequence continues at coordinate 91,744,340 of NC_092378.1, forward strand.
ATAGCAGGGATTATAGTCTCGGATCAATCATGGTCTGGTACAGCAATCTGAGTATTGCAGGGATTATAGTCTCGGATCAATCATGGTCTGGTACAGCAATCTGAGTATTGCAGGGAGCAATAGTCTCGGATCAATCATGGTCTGCAACAGCAATCTGAGTATTGCAGGGAGTAATGGACTCTGATCAATCATGGTCTGATAAAGCACGCAAAGTATTGCAGGGAGTAATGGACTCTGATCAATCATGGTCTGATACAGCAATCTGAGTATTGCAGGGAGTAATAGTCTCGGATCAACCATGGTCTGATATAGCAATCTGAGTATTGCAGGGAATAATTTTCTCAGATCAACCATGGTCTGATACAGCAATCTGAGTATTGCAGACAGTAATATTCTCGGATGAACCACGGTCTGATACAGCAATCTGAGTATAGCAGGGAGTAATAGTCTCGGATCAATCATGGTCTGGTACAGCAATATGAGTATTGCAGTGAGTAATAGTCTCGGATCAACCATGGTCTGATACAGCAATCTGAGTTTTGCAGGGAGTAATAGTCTTTGATGAACCATGATCTGATACAGCAATCTGTGTATTGCAGGGAGTATTAGTCTCGGATCGACCATGGTCTGATACAGCAATTTGAGTATTGCAGGGAGTAATAGTGTCGGAACAATCATGGTCTGATACAGCAAACTGAGTATTGCAGGGAGTAATAATCTGAGTGTTGCAGGGATAATAGTCTCGGATCAATCATGGTCTGATACAGCAATCTGAGTATTGCAGGGAGCAATAGTCTCGGATCAATAATGGTCTGGTACAGCAATCTGGGTATTGTAGGGAGTAATAGTCTAGGATAAATCATGGTCTGATACAGCAATCTCAGTATTGCATGGAGTAATAGTCTCGGATTAATCATGGTCTGCTACAGCAATCTGAGTATTGCAGGGAGTAATAATCTGAGTATTGCAGGGATTATAGTCTCGGATCAAGTATGGTCTGATACAGCAATCTGAGTATTGCAGGGATAATAGTCTCGGATCAATTATGGTCTGATACAGCAATCTGAGTATTGCAGGGAGTAATAGTCTCGGATCAATGATGGTATGGTATAGCAATCTGAGTATTGCAGGGAGTAATAGTCTCGGATCAACCATGGTCTGATACAGCAATCTGCGTATTGCAGGGAGTAAAAGTCTCGGATCAATTATGGTCTGATACAGCAATCTGAGGGTTGCAGGGATTAATAATCTGAGTATGGCAGGTGGTAATCGTCTCGGATCAATCATGGTCTGATACACAATCTGAGTATTGCAGGGATAATAGTCTCGGATCAATCATGGTCAGGTACAGCAATCTGAGTATTGCAGGGAGTAATAGTCTCGGATCAATAATGGTCTGGTACAGCAATCTGGGTATTGTGGGGAGTAATAGTCTCGGATAAATCATGGTCTGATACAGCAATCTCAGTATTCCATGGAGTAATAGTCTCGGATTAATCATGGTCTGGTACAATAATCTGAGTATTGCAGGGAGTAATAATCTGAGTTTTGCAGGGATAATAGTCTCGGATCAATTATGGTCTGATACAGCAATCTGAGTATTGCAGGGAGTAATAGTCTCGGATCAATCATGGTCTGGTACAGCAATCTGAATATTGCAGGGATAATAGTCTCGGATCAATCATGGTCTGATACAGCAATCTGCGCATTGCAGGGACAATAGTCTCGGATCAATGATGGTCTGGTACAGCAATCTGAGTATTGCAGGGAGTAATAGTCTCGGATCAATCATGGTCTGGTACAGCAATCTGAGTATTGCAGGGACTAATAGTCTCGGATCAATCATGGTCTGGTACAGCAATCTGAGTATTGCAGGTGGTAATAGTCTCGGATCAATCATGGTCTGATACAGCAATCTGAGGATTGCAGGGAGTAATAGTCTGGGATCAATCATGGTCTGGTACAGCAATCTGAGTATTGCAGGGAGTAATAGTCTCGGATCAATCATGGTCTGATACAGCAATCTGAGTATTGCAGGGAGTAATAGTCTCGGATCAATCATGGTCTGATACAGCAATCTGAGTATTGCAGAGAGTAATAGTCTCGGATCAATCATGGTCTGGTATAGCAATCTGAGTATTGCAGGGAGTAATAGTCTCGGATGAACCATGATCTGATACAGCAATCTGAGTATTGAAGGGAGTAATAGTCTCGGATCGACCATGGTCTGATACAGCAAACTGAGGATTGCAGGGAGTAATAATCTGAGTATTGCAGGGATAATAGTCTCGGATCAATGATGATCAGATACAGCAATCTGAGTATTGCTGGGATAATAGTCTCGGATCAATCATGGTCTGGTACAGCAATCTGAGTATTGCAGGGAGTAATAGTCTCGGATCAATCATGGTCTGATACAGCAATCTGAGTATTGCAGGGAGTAAAAGTCTGGGATCAATCATGGTCTGATACAGCAATCTGCGTATTGCAGGGAAAATATTCTCGGATCAATCATGGTCTGGTACTGCAATCTGAGTATTGAAGGGATAATAGTCTCGAATTAATCATGGTCTGATACAGCAATCTGAGTATTGCAGGGATAATAGTCTCGGATCAATCATGGTCTGATACAGCAATCTGAGTATTGCAGGGAGTAATAATCTGAGTATTGCAGGGTTAATAGTCCCGGATCAATCATGGTCTGGTACAGCAATCTGAGTATTGCAGGGATAATAGTCTCGGATCAATCATGGTCTGATACAGCAATCTGAGTATTGCAGGGATAATAGTCTCGGATCAATCATGGTCTGATACAGCAATCTGAGTATTGCAGGGATAGTAGTCTCGGATCAATCATGGTCTGGTACAGCAATCTGAGTATTGCAGGGAGTAATAGACTCGGATCAATCATGGTCTGGTACAGCAATCTGAGTATTGCAGAGAGTAATAGATTCGGATGAATCATGGTCTGGTACAGCAATCTGAGTATTGCGGGGAGTAATATTCTCAGATCAATCATGGTCTGATACAGCAATCTGAGTATTGCAGAGAGTAATTGTCTCGGATCAATCATGGTCTGGTACAGCAATCTGAGTATTGCAGGGAGTAATAATGGGAGAATTGCAGGGATAATCGTCCCGGATCAATCATGGTCTGATACAGCAATCTGAGTATTGCAGTGAGTAATAGTCTCGGATCAATCATGGTCTGATACAGCAATCTGCGCATTGCAGGGACAATGGTCTCGGATCAATGATGGTCTGGTACAGCAATCTGAGTATTGCAGGGAGTAATAGTCTCGGATCAATCATGGTCTGGTACAGCAATCTGAGTATTGCAGGGAGTAATAGTCTCGGATCAATCATGGTCTGGTACAGCAATCTGAGTATTGCAGGTGGTAATAGTCTCGGATCAATCATGGTCTGATACAGCAATCTGAGGATAGCAGGGAGTAATAGTCTCGGATCAATCATGGTCTGATACAGCAATCTGAGTATTGCAGGGAGTAATAGTCTCGGATCAATCATGGTCTGGTACAGCAATCTGAATATTGCAGGGATAATAGTCTCGGATCAATCATAGTCTGATACAGCAATCTGCGCATTGCAGGGACAATAGTCTCGGATCAATGATGGTCTGGTACAGCAATCTGAGTATTGCAGGGAGTAATAGTCTCGGATCAATCATGGTCTGGTACAGCAATCTGAGTATTGCAGGGAGTAATAGTCTCGGATCAATCATGGTCTGGTACAGCAATCTGAGTATTGCAGGTGGTAATAGTCTCGGATCAATCATGGTCTGATACAGCAATCTGAGGATTGCAGGGAGTAATAGTCTCGGATCAATCATGGTCTGGTACAGCAATCTGAGTATTGCAGGGAGTAATAGTCTCGGATCAATCATGGTCTGATACAGCAATCTGAGTATTGCAGGGAGTAATAGTCTCGGATCAATCATGGTCTGATACAGCAATCTGAGTATTGCAGAGAGTAATAGACTCGGATCAATCATGGTCTGGTATAGCAATCTGAGTATTGCAGGGAGTAATAGTCTCGGATGAACCATGATCTGATACAGCAATCTGAGTATTGCAGCCAGTAATAGTCTCGGATCGACCATGGTCTGATACAGCAATTTGTGTATTGCAGGGGGTAATAGTCTCGGATCAATCATGGTCTGATACAGCAATCTGAGGATTGCAGGGAGTAATAATCTGAGTAGTGCAGGGATAATAGTTTCGGATCAATGATGGTCAGATACAGCAATCTGAGAATTGCTGGGATAATAGTCTCGGATCAATCATGGTCTGGTACAGCAATCTGAGTATTGCAGGGAGTAATAGTCTCGGATCAATCATGGTCTGATACAGCAATCTGAGTATTGCAGGGAGTAAAAGTCTGGGATCAATCATGGTCTGATACAGCAATCTGCGTATTGCAGGGAGTAATAATCTGAGTATTGTAGGGTTAATAGTCCCGGATCAATCATGGTCTGATACAGCAATCTGAGTATTGCAGGGATAATAGTCTCGGATCAATCATGGTCTGATACAGCAATCTGAGTATTGCAGGGATAGTAGTCTCGGATCAATCATGGTCTGGTACAGCAATCTGAGTATTGCAAGGAGTAATAGTCTCGGATCAATCATGGTCTGGTACAGCAATCTGAGTATTGCAGGGAGTAATAGACTCGGATCAATCATGGTCTGGTACAGCAATCTGAGTATTGCAGAGAGTAATAGATTCGGATGAATCATGGTCTGGTACAGCAATCTGAGTATTGCGGGGAGTAATATTCTCAGATCAATCATGGTCTGATACAGCAATCTGAGTATTGCAGAGAGTAATTGTCTCGGATCAATCATGGTCTGGTACAGCAATCTGAGTATTGCAGGGAGTAATAATCTGAGAATTGCAGGGAGAATAGTCCCGGATCAATCATGGTCTGATACAGCAATCTGAGTATTGCAGTGAGTAATAGTCTCGGATCAATCATGGTCTGATACAGCAATCTGAGGATTGCAGGGATTAATAATCTGAGTATTGCAGGGATAATAGTCTCGGATCAATCATGGTCTGGTACAGCAATCTGAGTATTGCAGGGAGTAATAGTCTCGGATCAATCATGGTATGGTACTGCAATCTGAGTATTGCAGGGAGTAATCGTCTCGGATCAATCATGGTCTGATACAGAAATCTGAGTATTGCAGAGAGTAATAGTCTCAGATCAATCATGGTCTGGTACAGCAATCTGAGTATTGCAGGGTGTAATAGTCTCGAATCAACCATGGTCTGATACAGCAATCTGAGTATTGCAGGGAGTAATAGACTCGGATCAATCATGGTCTGGTACAGCAATCTGAGTATTGCAGGGAGTAATAGTCTCGGATCAATCATGGTCTGCAACAGCAATCTGAGTATTGCAGGGAGTAATGGACTCTGATCAATCATGGTCTGATAAAGCAATCTGAGTATTGCAGGGAGTAATGGACTCTGATCAATCATGGTCTGATACAGCAATCTGAGTATTGCAGGGAGTAATAGTCTCGGATCAACCATGGTCTGATATAGCAATCTGAATATTGCACGGAATAATTTTCTCAGATCAACCATGGTCTGATACAGCAATCTGAGTATTGCAGACAGTAATATTCTCGGATCAACCACGGTCTGATAGAGCAATCTGAGTATAGCAGGGAGTAATAGTCTCGGATCAATCATGGTCTGGTACAGCAATATGAGTATTGCAGTGAGTAATAGTCTCGGATCAACCATGGTCTGATACAGCAATTTGAGTATTGTAGGGAGTAATAGTCTTTGATGAACCATGATCTAATACAGTAATCTGTGTATTGCAGGGGATATTAGTCTCGGATCGACCATGGTCTGATACAGCAATTTGAGTATTGCAGGGAATAATAGTCTCGGATCAATCATGGTCCGATACAGCAAACTGAGTATTGCAGGGAGTAATAATCTGAGTATTGCAGGGATAATAGTCTCGGATCAATCATGGTCTGATACAGCAATCTGAGTATTGCAGGGATAATAGTCTCGGATCAATCATGGTCTGGTACAGCAATCTGAGTATTGCAGGGAGCAATAGTCTCGGATCAATCATGGTCTGCAACAGCAATCTGAGTATTGCAGGGAGTAATGGACTCTGATCAATCATGGTCTGATAAAGCAATCTGAGTATTGCAGGGAGTAATGGACTCTGATCAATCATGGTCTGATACAGCAATCTGAGTATGCAGGGAGTAATAGTCTCGGATCAACCATGGTCTGATATAGCAATCTAGGTATTGCAGGGAATAATTTTCTCAGATCAACCATGGTCTGATACAGCAATCTGAGTATTGCAGACAGTAATATTCTCGGATCAACCACGGGCTGATACAGCAATCTGAGTATAGCAGGGAGTAATAGTCTCGGATCAATCATGGTCTGGTACAGCAATATGAGTATTGCAGTGAGTAATAGTCTCGGATCAACCATGGTCTGATACAGCAATCTGAGTATTGCAGGGAGTAATAGTCTTTGATGAACCATGATCTGATACAGCAATCTGTGTATTGCAGGGAGTATTAGTCTCGGATCGACCATGGTCTGATACAGCAATTTGAGTATTGCAGGGAGTAATAGTCTCGGATCAATCATGGTCTGATACAGCAAACTGAGTATTGCAGGGAGTAATAATCTGAGTATTGCAGGGATAATAGTCTCGGATCAATCATGGTCTGGTACAGCAATCTGAGTATTGCAGGGAGCAATAGTCTCGGATCAATAATGGTCTGGTACAGCAATCTCAGTATTGCATGGAGTAATAGTCTCGAATTAATCATGGTCTGCTACAGCAATCTGAGTATTGCAGGGAGTAATAATCTGAGTATTGCAGGGATAATAGTCTCGGATCAATCATGGTCTGGTACAGCAATCTGAGTATTGCAGGGAGTAATAGTCTCGGATCAATCATGGTCTGATACAGCAATCTGAGTGTTGCAGGGAGTAAAAGTCTGGGATCAATCATGGTCTGATACAGCAATCTGCGTATTGCAGGGAAAATAGTCTCGGATCAATCATGGTCTGGTACTGCAATCTGAGTATTGAAGGGATAATAGTCTCGAATTAATCATGGTCTGATACAGCAATCTGAGTATTGCAGGGATAATAGTCTCGGATCAATCATGGTCTGATACAGCAATCTGTGTATTGCAGGGAGTAATAATCTGAGTATTGTAGGGTTAATAGTCCCGGATCAATCATGGTCTGATACAGCAATCTGAGTATTGCAGGGATAATAGTCTCGGATCAATCATGGTCTGATACAGCAATCTGAGTATTGCAGGGATAGTAGTCTCGGATCAATCATGGTCTGGTACAGCAATCTGAGTATTGCAAGGAGTAATAGTCTCGGATCAATCATGGTCTGGTACAGCAATCTGAGTATTGCAGGGAGTAATAGACTCGGATCAATCATGGTCTGGTACAGCAATCTGAGTATTGCAGAGAGTAATAGATTCGGATGAATCATGGTCTGGTACAGCAATCTGAGTATTGCGGGGAGTAATATTCTCAGATCAATCATGGTCTGATACAGCAATCTGAGTATTGCAGAGAGTAATTGTCTCGGATCAATCATGGTCTGGTACAGCAATCTGAGTATTGCAGGGAGTAGTAATCTGAGAATTGCAGGGAGAATAGTCCCGGATCAATCATGGTCTGATACAGCAATCTGAGTATTGCAGTGAGTAATAGTCTCGGATCAATCATGGTCTGATACAGCAATCTGAGGATTGCAGGGATTAATAATCTGAGTATTGCAGGGATAATAGTCTCGGATCAATCATGGTCTGGTACAGCAATCTGAGTGTTGCAGGGAGTAATAGACTCGGATCAATCATGGTCTGGTACAGCAATCTGAGTATTGCAGGGTGTAATAGTCTCGAATCAACCATGGTCTGATACAGCAATTTGAGTATTGCAGGGAGTAATAGTCTTTGATGAACCATGATCTAATACAGTAATCTGTGTATTGCAGGGGATATTAGTCTCGGATCGACCATGGTCTGATACAGCAATTTGAGTATTGCAGGGAATAATAGTCTCGGATCAATCATGGTCCGATACAGCAAACTGAGTATTGCAGGGAGTAATAATCTGAGTATTGCAGGGATAATAGTCTCGGATCAATCATGGTCTGATACAGCAATCTGAGTATTGCAGGGATAATAGTCTCGGATCAATCATGGTCTGGTACAGCAATCTGAGTATTGCAGGGAGCAATAGTCTCAGATCAATCATGGTCTGCAACAGCAATCTGAGTATTGCAGGGAGTAATGGACTCTGATCAATCATGGTCTGATAAAGCAATCTGAGTATTGCAGGGAGTAATGGACTCTGATCAATCATGGTCTGATACAGCAATCTGAGTATGCAGGGAGTAATAGTCTCGGATCAACCATGGTCTGATATAGCAATCTAGGTATTGCAGGGAATAATTTTCTCAGATCAACCATGGTCTGATACAGCAATCTGAGTATTGCAGACAGTAATATTCTCGGATCAACCACGGGCTGATACAGCAATCTGAGTATAGCAGGGAGTAATAGTCTCGGATCAATCATGGTCTGGTACAGCAATATGATTATTGCAGTGAGTAATAGTCTCGGATCAACCATGGTCTGATACAGCAATCTGAGTATTTCAGGGAGTAATAGTCTTTGATGAACCATGATCTGATACAGCAATCTGTGTATTGCAGGGAGTATTAGTCTCGGATCGACCATGGTCTGATACAGCAATTTGAGTATTGCAGGGAGTAATAGTCTCGGATCAATCATGGTCTGATACAGCAAACTGAGTATTGCAGGGAGTAATAATCTGAGTATTGCAGGGATAATAGTCTCGGATCAATCATGGTCTGGTACAGCAATCTGAGTATTGCAGGGAGCAATAGTCTCGGATCAATAATGGTCTGGTACAGCAATCTCAGTATTGCATGGAGTAATAGTCTCGAATTAATCATGGTCTGCTACAGCAATCTGAGTATTGCAGGGAGTAATAGTCTTTGATGAACCATGATCTAATACAGCAATCTGTGTATTGCAGGGGATATTAGTCTCGGATCGACCATGGTCTGATACAGCAATTTGAGTATTGCAGGGAATAATAGTCTCGGATCAATCATGGTCCGATACAGCAAACTGAGTATTGCAGGGAGTAATAATCTGAGTATTGCAGGGATAATAGTCTCGGATCAATCATGGTCTGATACAGCAATCTGAGTATTGCAGGGATAATAGTCTCGGATCAATCATGGTCTGGTACAGCAATCTGAGTATTGCAGGGAGCAATAGTCTCGGATCAATCATGGTCTGCAACAGCAATCTGAGTATTGCAGGGAGTAATGGACTCTGATCAATCATGGTCTGATAAAGCAATCTGAGTATTGCAGGGAGTAATGGACTCTGATCAATCATGGTCTGATACAGCAATCTGAGTATGCAGGGAGTAATAGTCTCGGATCAACCATGGTCTGATATAGCAATCTAGGTATTGCAGGGAATAATTTTCTCAGATCAACCATGGTCTGATACAGCAATCTGAGTATTGCAGAGAGTAATATTCTCGGATCAACCACGGGCTGATACAGCAATCTGAGTATAGCAGGGAGTAATAGTCTCGGATCAATCATGGTCTGGTACAGCAATATGAGTATTGCAGTGAGTAATAGTCTCGGATCAACCATGGTCTGATACAGCAATCTGAGTATTGCAGGGAGTAATAGTCTTTGATGAACCATGATCTGATACAGCAATCTGTGTATTGCAGGGAGTATTAGTCTCGGATCGACCATGGTCTGGTACAGCAATCTGAGTATTGCAGGGAGCAATAGTCTCGGATCAATCATGGTCTGCAACAGCAATCTGAGTATTGCAGGGAGTAATGGACTCTGATCAATCATGGTCTGATAAAGCAATCTGAGTATTGCAGGGAGTAATGGACTCTGATCAATCATGGTCTGATACAGCAATCTGAGTATGCAGGGAGTAATAGTCTCGGATCAACCATGGTCTGATATAGCAATCTAGGTATTGCAGGGAATAATTTTCTCAGATCAACCATGGTCTGATACAGCAATCTGAGTATTGCAGACAGTAATATTCTCGGATCAACCACGGGCTGATACAGCAATCTGAGTATAGCAGGGAGTAATAGTCTCGGATCAATCATGGTCTGGTACAGCAATATGAGTATTGCAGTGAGTAATAGTCTCGGATCAACCATGGTCTGATACAGCAATCTGAGTATTGCAGGGAGTAATAGTCTTTGATGAACCATGATCTGATACAGCAATCTGTGTATTGCAGGGAGTATTAGTCTCGGATCGACCATGGTCTGATACAGCAATTTGAGTATTGCAGGGAGTAATAGTCTCGGATCAATCATGGTCTGATACAGCAAACTGAGTATTGCAGGGAGTAATAATCTGAGTATTGCAGGGATAATAGTCTCGGATCAATCATGGTCTGGTACAGCAATCTGAGTATTGCAGGGAGCAATAGTCTCGGATCAATAATGGTCTGGTACAGCAATCTCAGTATTGCATGGAGTAATAGTCTCGAATTAATCATGGTCTGCTACAGCAATCTGAGTATTGCAGGGAGTAATAATCTGAGTATTGCAGGGATAATAGTCTCGGATCAATCATGGTCTGATACAGCAATCTGAGTATTGCAGGGAGTAATACTCTCGGATCAACCATGGTCTGATACAGCAATCTGAGTATTGCAGGGAGTAATAGTCTCGGATCAATTATGGTCTGGTACAGCAATCTGGGTATTGTAGGGAGTAATAGTCTCGGATAAATCATGGTCTGATACAGCAATCTCAGTATTGCATGAAGTAATAGTCTTGCATTAATCATGGTCTGCTACAGTAATCTGCGTATTGCAGGGAGTAATAATCTGAGTATTGCAGGGATAATAGTCTCGGATCAATTATGGTCTGATACAGCAATCTGAGTATTGCAGGGAGTAATAGTCTCGGATCAATGATGGTATGGTACAGCAATCTGAGTATTGCAGGTGGTAATAGTCTCGGATCAATCATGGTCTGATACAGCAATCTGAGTATTGCAGGGAGTAATACTCTCGGATCAACCATGGTCTGATACAGCAATCTGAGTATTGCAGGGAGTAATAGTCTCGGATCAATTATGGTTTGATACAGCAATCTGAGGGTTGCAGGGATTAATAATCTGAGTATGGCAGGGATAATAGTCTCGGATCAATCATGGTCTGATACACAATCTGAGTATTGCAGGGATAATAGTCCCGGATCAATCATGGTCAGGTACAGCAATATGAGTATTGCAGGGAGTAATAGTCTCGGATCAGTAATGGTCTGGTACAGCAATCTGGGTATTGTAGGGAGTAATAGTCTCGGATCAATTATGGTCTGATACAGCAATCTGAGTATTGCAGGGAGTAATAGTCTCGGATCAATGATGGTATGGTACAGCAATCTGAGTATTGCAGGGAGTAATAGTCTCGGATCAATCATGGTCTGGTACAGCAATCTGAATATTGCAGGGATAATAGTCTCGGATCAATCATGGTCTGATACAGCAATCTGCGCATTGCAGGGACAATGGTCTCGGATCAATGATGGTCTGGTACAGCAATCTGAGTATTGCAGGGAGTAATAGTCTCGGATCAATCATGGTCTGGTACAGCAATCTGAGTATTGCAGGGAGTAATAGTCTCGGATCAATCATGGTCTGGTACAGCAATCTGAGTATTGCAGGTGGTAATAGTCTCGGATCAATCATGGTCTGATACAGCAATCTGAGGATTGCAGGGAGTAATAGTCTCGGATCAATCATGGTCTGATACAGCAATCTGAGTATTGCAGGGAGTAATAGTCTCGGATCAATCATGGTCTGGTACAGCAATCTGAATATTGCAGGGATAATAGTCTCGGATCAATCATAGTCTGATACAGCAATCTGCGCATTGCAGGGACAATAGTCTCGGATCAATCATGGTCTGATACACAATCTGAGTATTGCAGGGAGTAATAGTCTCGGCTCAATCATGGTCTGGTACAGCAATCTGAGTATTGCAGGGAGTAATAGTCTCGGATCAATCATGGTCTGGTACAGCAATCTGAGTATTGCAGGTGGTAATAGTCTCGGATCAATCATGGTCTGATACAGCAATCTGAGGATTGCAGGGAGTAATAGTCTCGGATCAATCATGGTCTGGTACAGCAGTCTGAGTATTGCAGGGAGTAATAGTCTCGGATCAATCATGGTTTGATACAGCAATCTGCGTATTGCAGGGAGTAATAGTCTCGGATCAATCATGGTCTGATACAGCAATCTGAGTATTGCAGAGAGTAATAGACTCGGATCAATCATGGTCTGGTATAGCAATCTGAGTATTGCAGGGAGTATTAGTCTCGGATGAACCATGATCTGATACAGCAATCTGAGTATTGCAGCCAGTAATAGTCTCGGATCGACCATGGTCTGATACAGCAATTTGTGTATTGCAGGGGGTAATAGTCTCGGATCAATCATGGTCTGATACAGCAATCTGAGGATTGCAGGGAGTAATAATCTGAGTATTGCAGGGATAATAGTTTCGGATCAATGATGGTCAGATACAGCAATCTGAGAATTGCTGGGATAACAGTCTCGGATCAATCATGGTCTGGTACAGCAATCTGAGTATTGCAGGGAGTAATAGTCTCGGATCAATCATGGTCTGATACAGCAATCTGAGTATTGCAGGGAGTAAAAGTCTGGGATCAATCATGGTCTGATACAGCAATCTGAGTATTGCAGGGATAATAATCTCGGGACAATCATGGTCTGATACAGCAATCTGAGTATTGCAGGGAGTAATAATCTGAGTATTGTAGGGTTAATAGTCCCGGATCAATCATGGTCTGATACAGCAATCTGAGTATTGCAGGGATAATAGTCTCGGATCAATCATGGTCTGATACAGCAATCTGAGTATTGCAGGGATAGTAGTCTCGGATCAATCATGGTCTGGTACAGCAATCTGAGTATTGCAAGGAGTAATAGTCTCGGATCAATCATGGTCTGGTACAGCAATCTGAGTATTGCAAGGAGTAATAGTCTCGGATCAATCATGGTCTGGTACAGCAATCTGAGTATTGCAGGGAGTAATAGACTCGGATCAATCATGGTCTGGTACAGCAATCTGAGTACTGCAGAGAGTAATAGATTCGGATGAATCATGGTCTGGTACAGCAATCTGAGTATTGCGGGGAGTAATATTCTCAGATCAATCATGGTCTGATACAGCAATCTGAGTATTGCAGAGAGTAATAATCTGAGAATTGCAGGGAGAATAGTCCCGGATCAATCATGGTCTGATACAGCAATCTGAGTATTGCAGTGAGTAATAGTCTCGGATCAATCATGGTCTGATACAGCAATCTGAGGATTGCAGGGATTAATAATCTGAGTATTGCAGGGATAATAGTCTCGGATCAATCATGGTCTGATACAGCAATCTGAGTATTGCAGGGATAATAGTCTCGGATCAATCATGGTCTGGTACAGCAAACTGAGTATTGCAGGGAGTAATAGTCTCGGATCAATGATGGTCTGATACAGAAATCTGAGTATTGCAGAGAGTAATAGTCTCAGATCAATCATGGTCTGGTACAGCAATCTGAGTATTGCAGGGTGTAATAGTCTCGAATCAACCATGGTCTGATACAGCAATCTGAGTATTGCAGGGAGTAATAGACTCGGATCAATCATGGTCTGGTACAGCAATCTGAGTATTGCAGGGAGTAATAGTCTCGGACCAATCATGGACTGCAACAGCAATCTGAGTATTGCAGGGTGTAATGGACTCTGATCAATCATGGTCTGATAAAGCAATCTGAGTATTGCAGGGAGTAATGGACTCTGATCAATCATGGTCTGATACAGCAATCTGAGTATTGCAGGGAGTAATAGTCTCGGATCAACCATGGTCTGATATAGCAATCTGAATATTGCACGGAATAATTTTCTCAGATCAACCATGGTCTGATACAGCAATCTGAGCATAGCAGGGAGTAATAGTCTCGGATCAATCATGGTATGGTAGAGCAATATGAGTATTGCAGTGAGTAATAGTCTCGGATCAACCATGGTCTGATACAGCAATTTGAGTATTGCAGGGAGTAATAGTCTTTGATGAACCATGATCTGATACAGTAATCTATGTATTGCAGGGGATATTAGTCTCGGATCGACCATGGTCTGATACAGCAATTTGAGTATTGCAGGGAATAATAGTCTCGGATCAATCATGGTCTGATACAGCAAACTGAGTATTGCAGGGAGTAATAATCTGAGTATTGCAGGGATAATAGTCTCGGATCAATCATGGTCTGATACAGCAATCTGAGTATTGCAGGGATAATAGTCTCGGATCAATCATGGTCTGGTACAGCAATCTGAGTATTGCAGGGAGCAATAGTCTCGGATCAATCATGGTCTGCAACAGCAATCTGAGTATTGCAGGGAGTAATGGACTCTGATCAATCATGGTCTGATAAAGCAATCTGAGTATTGCAGGGAGTAATGGACTCTGATCAATCATGGTCTGATACAGCAATCTGAGTATGCAGGGAGTAATAGTCTCGGATCAACCATGGTCTGATATAGCAATCTGAGTATTGCAGGGAATAATTTTCTCAGATCAACCATGGTCTGATACAGCAATCTGAGTATTGCAGACAGTAATATTCTCGGATCAACCACGGTCTGATACAGCAATCTGAGTATAGCAGGGAGTAATAGTCTCGGATCAATCATGGTCTGGTACAGCAATATGAGTATTGCAGTGAGTAATAGTCTCGGATCAATCATGGTCTGGTACAGCAATCTGAGTATTGCAGGGAGTAATAGTCTCGGATCAATCATGGTCTGATACAGCAATCTGAGTATTGCAGGGAGTAAAAGTCTGGGATCAATCATGGTCTGATACAGCAATCTGAGTATTGCAGGGATAATAATCTCGGGACAATCATGGTCTGATACAGCAATCTGAGTATTGCAGGGAGTAATAATCTGAGTATTGTAGGGTTAATAGTCCCGGATCAATCATGGTCTGATACAGCAATTTGTGTATTGCAGGGGGTAATAGTCTCGGATCAATCATGGTCTGATACAGCAATCTGAGGATTGCAGGGAGTAATAATCTGAGTATTGCAGGGATAATAGTTTCGGATCAATGATGGTCAGATACAGCAATCTGAGAATTGCTGGGATAACAGTCTCGGATCAATCATGGTCTGGTACAGCAATCTGAGTATTGCAGGGAGTAATAGTCTCGGATCAATCATGGTCTGATACAGCAATCTGAGTATTGCAGGGAGTAAAAGTCTGGGATCAATCATGGTCTGATACAGCAATCTGAGTATTGCAGGGATAATAATCTCGGGACAATCATGGTCTGATACAGCAATCTGAGTATTGCAGGGAGTAATAATCTGAGTATTGTAGGGTTAATAGTCCCGGATCAATCATGGTCTGATACAGCAATCTGAGTATTGCAGGGATAATAGTCTCGGATCAATCATGGTCTGATACAGCAATCTGAGTATTGCAGGGATAGTAGTCTCGGATCAATCATGGTCTGGTACAGCAATCTGAGTATTGCAAGGAGTAATAGTCTCGGATCAATCATGGTCTGGTACAGCAATCTGAGTATTGCAAGGAGTAATAGTCTCGGATCAATCATGGTCTGGTACAGCAATCTGAGTATTGCAGGGAGTAATAGACTCGGATCAATCATGGTCTGGTACAGCAATCTGAGTACTGCAGAGAGTAATAGATTCGGATGAATCATGGTCTGGTACAGCAATCTGAGTATTGCGGGGAGTAATATTCTCAGATCAATCATGGTCTGATACAGCAATCTGAGTATTGCAGAGAGTAATAATCTGAGAATTGCAGGGAGAATAGTCCCGGATCAATCATGGTCTGATACAGCAATCTGAGTATTGCAGTGAGTAATAGTCTCGGATCAATCATGGTCTGATACAGCAATCTGAGGATTGCAGGGATTAATAATCTGAGTATTGCAGGGATAATAGTCTCGGATCAATCATGGTCTGATACAGCAATCTGAGTATTGCAGGGATAATAGTCTCGGATCAATCATGGTCTGGTACAGCAAACTGAGTATTGCAGGGAGTAATAGTCTCGGATCAATGATGGTCTGATACAGAAATCTGAGTATTGCAGAGAGTAATAGTCTCAGATCAATCATGGTCTGGTACAGCAATCTGAGTATTGCAGGGTGTAATAGTCTCGAATCAACCATGGTCTGATACAGCAATCTGAGTATTGCAGGGAGTAATAGACTCGGATCAATCATGGTCTGGTACAGCAATCTGAGTATTGCAGGGAGTAATAGTCTCGGACCAATCATGGACTGCAACAGCAATCTGAGTATTGCAGGGTGTAATGGACTCTGATCAATCATGGTCTGATAAAGCAATCTGAGTATTGCAGGGAGTAATGGACTCTGATCAATCATGGTCTGATACAGCAATCTGAGTATTGCAGGGAGTAATAGTCTCGGATCAACCATGGTCTGATATAGCAATCTGAATATTGCACGGAATAATTTTCTCAGATCAACCATGGTCTGATACAGCAATCTGAGCATAGCAGGGAGTAATAGTCTCGGATCAACCATGGTCTGATACAGCAATTTGAGTATTGCAGGGAGTAATAGTCTTTGATGAACCATGATCTGATACAGTAATCTATGTATTGCAGGGGATATTAGTCTCGGATCGACCATGGTCTGATACAGCAATTTGAGTATTGCAGGGAATAATAGTCTCGGATCAATCATGGTCTGATACAGCAAACTGAGTATTGCAGGGAGTAATAATCTGAGTATTGCAGGGATAATAGTCTCGGATCAATCATGGTCTGATACAGCAATCTGAGTATTGCAGGGATAATAGTCTCGGATCAATCATGGTCTGGTACAGCAATCTGAGTATTGCAGGGAGCAATAGTCTCGGATCAATCATGGTCTGCAACAGCAATCTGAGTATTGCAGGGAGTAATGGACTCTGATCAATCATGGTCTGATAAAGCAATCTGAGTATTGCAGGGAGTAATGGACTCTGATCAATCATGGTCTGATACAGCAATCTGAGTATGCAGGGAGTAATAGTCTCGGATCAACCATGGTCTGATATAGCAATCTGAGTATTGCAGGGAATAATTTTCTCAGATCAACCATGGTCTGATACAGCAATCTGAGTATTGCAGACAGTAATATTCTCGGATCAACCACGGTCTGATACAGCAATCTGAGTATAGCAGGGAGTAATAGTCTCGGATCAATCATGGTCTGGTACAGCAATATGAGTATTGCAGTGAGAAATAGTCTCGGATCAATCATGGTCTGGTACAGCAATCTGAGTATTGCAGGGAGTAATAGTCTCGGATCAATCATGGTCTGATACAGCAATCTGAGGATTGCAGGGAGTAATAATCTGAGTATTGCAGGGATAATAGTTTCGGATCAATGATGGTCAGATACAGCAATCTGAGAATTGCTGGGATAACAGTCTCGGATCAATCATGGTCTGGTACAGCAATCTGAGTATTGCAGGGAGTAATAGTCTCGGATCAATCATGGTCTGATACAGCAATCTGAGTATTGCAGGGAGTAAAAGTCTGGGATCAATCATGGTCTGATACAGCAATCTGAGTATTGCAGGGATAATAATCTCGGGACAATCATGGTCTGATACAGCAATCTGAGTATTGCAGGGAGTAATAATCTGAGTATTGTAGGGTTAATAGTCCCGGATCAATCATGGTCTGATACAGCAATCTGAGTATTGCAGGGATAATAGTCTCGGATCAATCATGGTCTGATACAGCAATCTGAGTATTGCAGGGATAGTAGTCTCGGATCAATCATGGTCTGGTACAGCAATCTGAGTATTGCAAGGAGTAATAGTCTCGGATCAATCATGGTCTGGTACAGCAATCTGAGTATTGCAGTGAGTAATAGTCTCGAATCAACCATGGTCTGATACAGCAATCTGAGTATTGCAGGGAGTAATAGACTCGGATCAATCATGGTCTGGTACAGCAATCTGAGTATTGCAGGGAGTAATAGTCTCGGACCAATCATGGACTGCAGCAGCAATCTGAGTATTGCAGGGTGTAATGGACTCTGATCAATCATGGTCTGATAAAGCAATCTGAGTATTGCAGGGAGTAATGGACTCTGATCAATCATGGTCTGATACAGCAATCTGAGTATTGCAGGGAGTAATAGTCTCGGATCAACCATGGTCTGATATAGCAATCTGAATATTGCACGGAATAATTTTCTCAGATCAACCATGGTCTGATACAGCAATCTGAGCATAGCAGGGAGTAATAGTCTCGGATCAACCATGGTCTGATACAGCAATTTGAGTATTGCAGGGAGTAATAGTCTTTGATGAACCATGATCTGATACAGTAATCTATGTATTGCAGGGGATATTAGTCTCGGATCGACCATGGTCTGATACAGCAATTTGAGTATTGCAGGGAATAATAGTCTCGGATCAATCATGGTCTGATACAGCAAACTGAGTATTGCAGGGAGTAATAATCTGAGTATTGCAGGGATAATAGTCTCGGATCAATCATGGTCTGATACAGCAATCTGAGTATTGCAGGGATAATAGTCTCGGATCAATCATGGTCTGGTACAGCAATCTGAGTATTGCAGGGAGCAATAGTCTCGGATCAATCATGGTCTGCAACAGCAATCTGAGTATTGCAGGGAGTAATGGACTCTGATCAATCATGGTCTGATAAAGCAATCTGAGTATTGCAGGGAGTAATGGACTCTGATCAATCATGGTCTGATACAGCAATCTGAGTATGCAGGGAGTAATAGTCTCGGATCAACCATGGTCTGATATAGCAATCTGAGTATTGCAGGGAATAATTTTCTCAGATCAACCATGGTCTGATACAGCAATCTGAGTATTGCAGACAGTAATATTCTCGGATCAACCACGTTCTGATACAGCAATCTGAGTATAGCAGGGAGTAATAGTCTCGGATCAATCATGGTCTGGTACAGCAATATGAGTATTGCAGTGAGAAATAGTCTCGGATCAATCATGGTCTGGTACAGCAATCTGAGTATTGCAGGGAGTAATAGTCTCGGATCAATCATGGTCTGATACAGCAATCTGAGGATTGCAGGGAGTAATAATCTGAGTATTGCAGGGATAATAGTTTCGGATCAATGATGGTCAGATACAGCAATCTGAGAATTGCTGGGATAACAGTCTCGGATCAATCATGGTCTGGTACAGCAATCTGAGTATTGCAGGGAGTAATAGTCTCGGATCAATCATGGTCTGATACAGCAATCTGAGTATTGCAGGGAGTAAAAGTCTGGGATCAATCATGGTCTGATACAGCAATCTGAGTATTGCAGGGATAATAATCTCGGGACAATCATGGTCTGATACAGCAATCTGAGTATTGCAGGGAGTAATAATCTGAGTATTGTAGGGTTAATAGTCCCGGATCAATCATGGTCTGATACAGCAATCTGAGTATTGCAGGGATAATAGTCTCGGATCAATCATGGTCTGATACAGCAATCTGAGTATTGCAGGGATAGTAGTCTCGGATCAATCATGGTCTGGTACAGCAATCTGAGTATTGCAAGGAGTAATAGTCTCGGATCAATCATGGTCTGGTACAGCAATCTGAGTATTGCAAGGAGTAATAGTCTCGGATCAATCATGGTCTGGTACAGCAATCTGAGTATTGCAGGGAGTAATAGACTCGGATCAATCATGGTCTGGTACAGCAATCTGAGTACTGCAGAGAGTAATAGATTCGGATGAATCATGGTCTGGTACAGCAATCTGAGTATTGCGGGGAGTAATATTCTCAGATCAATCATGGTCTGATACAGCAATCTGAGTATTGCAGAGAGTAATAATCTGAGAATTGCAGGGAGAATAGTCCCGGATCAATCATGGTCTGATACAGCAATCTGAGTATTGCAGTGAGTAATAGTCTCGGATCAATCATGGTCTGATACAGCAATCTGAGGATTGCAGGGATTAATAATCTGAGTATTGCAGGGATAATAGTCTCGGATCAATCATGGTCTGATACAGCAATCTGAGTATTGCAGGGATAATAGTCTCGGATCAATCATGGTCTGGTACAGCAAACTGAGTATTGCAGGGAGTAATAGTCTCGGATCAATGATGGTCTGATACAGAAATCTGAGTATTGCAGAGAGTAATAGTCTCAGATCAATCATGGTCTGGTACAGCAATCTGAGTATTGCAGGGTGTAATAGTCTCGAATCAACCATGGTCTGATACAGCAATCTGAGTATTGCAGGGAGTAATAGACTCGGATCAATCATGGTCTGGTACAGCAATCTGAGTATTGCAGGGAGTAATAGTCTCGGACCAATCATGGACTGCAACAGCAATCTGAGTATTGCAGGGTGTAATGGACTCTGATCAATCATGGTCTGATAAAGCAATCTGAGTATTGCAGGGAGTAATGGACTCTGATCAATCATGGTCTGATACAGCAATCTGAGTATTGCAGGGAGTAATAGTCTCGGATCAACCATGGTCTGATATAGCAATCTGAATATTGCACGGAATAATTTTCTCAGATCAACCATGGTCTGATACAGCAATCTGAGCATAGCAGGGAGTAATAGTCTCGGATCAATCATGGTATGGTAGAGCAATATGAGTATTGCAGTGAGTAATAGTCTCGGATCAACCATGGTCTGATACAGCAATTTGAGTATTGCAGGGAGTAATAGTCTTTGATGAACCATGATCTGATACAGTAATCTATGTATTGCAGGGGATATTAGTCTCGGATCGACCATGGTCTGATACAGCAATTTGAGTATTGCAGGGAATAATAGTCTCGGATCAATCATGGTCTGATACAGCAAACTGAGTATTGCAGGGAGTAATAATCTGAGTATTGCAGGGATAATAGTCTCGGATCAATCATGGTCTGATACAGCAATCTGAGTATTGCAGGGATAATAGTCTCGGATCAATCATGGTCTGGTACAGCAATCTGAGTATTGCAGGGAGCAATAGTCTCGGATCAATCATGGTCTGCAACAGCAATCTGAGTATTGCAGGGAGTAATGGACTCTGATCAATCATGGTCTGATAAAGCAATCTGAGTATTGCAGGGAGTAATGGACTCTGATCAATCATGGTCTGATACAGCAATCTGAGTATGCAGGGAGTAATAGTCTCGGATCAACCATGGTCTGATATAGCAATCTGAGTATTGCAGGGAATAATTTTCTCAGATCAACCATGGTCTGATACAGCAATCTGAGTATTGCAGACAGTAATATTCTCGGATCAACCACGGTCTGATACAGCAATCTGAGTATAGCAGGGAGTAATAGTCTCGGATCAATCATGGTCTGGTACAGCAATATGAGTATTGCAGTGAGTAATAGTCTCGGATCAATCATGGTCTGGTACAGCAATCTGAGTATTGCAGGGAGTAATAGTCTCGGATCAATCATGGTCTGATACAGCAATCTGAGTATTGCAGGGAGTAAAAGTCTGGGATCAATCATGGTCTGATACAGCAATCTGAGTATTGCAGGGATAATAATCTCGGGACAATCATGGTCTGATACAGCAATCTGAGTATTGCAGGGAGTAATAATCTGAGTATTGTAGGGTTAATAGTCCCGGATCAATCATGGTCTGATACAGCAATCTGAGTATTGCAGGGATAATAGTCTCGGATCAATCATGGTCTGATACAGCAATCTGAGTATTGCAGGGATAGTAGTCTCGGATCAATCATGGTCTGGTACAGCAATCTGAGTATTGCAAGGAGTAATAGTCTCGGATCAATCATGGTCTGGTACAGCAATCTGAGTATTGCAAGGAGTAATAGTCTCGGATCAATCATGGTCTGGTACAGCAATCTGAGTATTGCAGGGAGTAATAGACTCGGATCAATCATGGTCTGGTACAGCAATCTGAGTATTGCAGAGAGTAATAGATTCGGATGAATCATGGTCTGGTACAGCAATCTGAGTATTGCGGGGAGTAATATTCTCAGATCAATCATGGTCTGATACAGCAATCTGAGTATTGCAGAGAGTAATAATCTGAGAATTGCAGGGAGAATAGTCCCGGATCAATCATGGTCTGATACAGCAATCTGAGTATTGCAGTGAGTAATAGTCTCGGATCAATCATGGTCTGATACAGCAATCTGAGGATTGCAGGGATTAATAATCTGAGTATTGCAGGGATAATAGTCTCGGATCAATCATGGTCTGATACAGCAATCTGAGTATTGCAGGGATAATAGTCTCGGATCAATCATGGTCTGGTACAGCAAACTGAGTATTGCAGGGAGTAATAGTCTCGGATCAATCATGGTATGGTACTGCAATCTGAGTATTGCAGGGAGTAATCGTCTCGGATCAATGATGGTCTGATACAGAAATCTGAGTATTGCAGAGAGTAATAGTCTCAGATCAATCATGGTCTGGTACAGCAATCTGAGTATTGCAGGGTGTAATAGTCTCGAATCAACCATGGTCTGATACAGCAATCTGAGTATTGCAGGGAGTAATAGACTCGGATCAATCATGGTCTGGTACAGCAATCTGAGTATTGCAGGGAGTAATAGTCTCGGACCAATCATGGACTGCAACAGCAATCTGAGTATTGCAGGGTGTAATGGACTCTGATCAATCATGGTCTGATAAAGCAATCTGAGTATTGCAGGGAGTAATGGACTCTGATCAATCATGGTCTGATACAGCAATCTGAGTATTGCAGGGAGTAATAGTCTCGGATCAACCATGGTCTGATATAGCAATCTGAATATTGCACGGAATAATTTTCTCAGATCAACCATGGTCTGATACAGCAATCTGAGCATAGCAGGGAGTAATAGTCTCGGATCAATCATGGTCTGATACAGCAATTTGAGTATTGCAGGGAGTAATAGTCTTTGATGAACCATGATCTGATACAGTAATCTATGTATTGCAGGGGATATTAGTCTCGGATCGACCATGGTCTGATACAGCAATTTGAGTATTGCAGGGAATAATAGTCTCGGATCAATCATGGTCTGATACAGCAAACTGAGTATTGCAGGGAGTAATAATCTGAGTATTGCAGGGATAATAGTCTCGGATCAATCATGGTCTGATACAGCAATCTGAGTATTGCAGGGATAATAGTCTCGGATCAATCATGGTCTGGTACAGCAATCTGAGTATTGCAGGGAGCAATAGTCTCGGATCAATCATGGTCTGCAACAGCAATCTGAGTATTGCAGGGAGTAATGGACTCTGATCAATCATGGTCTGATAAAGTAATCTGAGTATTGCAGGGAGTAATGGACTCTGATCAATCATGGTCTGATACAGCAATCTGAGTATGCAGGGAGTAATAGTCTCGGATCAACCATGGTCTGATATAGCAATCTGAGTATTGCAGGGAATAATTTTCTCAGATCAACCATGGTCTGATACAGCAATCTGAGTATTGCAGACAGTAATATTCTCGGATCAACCACGGTCTGATACAGCAATCTGAGTATAGCAGGGAGTAATAGTCTCGGATCAATCATGGTCTGGTACAGCAATATGAGTATTGCAGTGAGTAATAGTCTCGGATCAACCATGGTCTGATACAGCAATCTGAGTATTGCAGGGAGTAATAGTCTTTGATGAACCATGATCTGATACAGCAATCTGTGTATTGCAGGGAGTATTAGTCTCGGATCGACCATGGTCTGATACAGCAATTTGAGTATTGCAGGGAGTAATAGTCTCGGATCAATCATGGTCTGATACAGCAAACTGAGTATTGCAGGGAGTAATAATCTGAGTATTGCAGGGATAATAGTCTCGGATCAATCATGGTCTGGTACAGCAATCTGAGTATTGCAGGGAGCAATAGTCTCGGATCAATAATGGTCTGGTACAGCAATCTGGGTATTGTAGGGAGTAATAGTCTCGGATAAATCATGGTCTGATACAGCAATCTCAGTATTGCATGTAGTAATAGTCTCGGGTTAATCATGGTCTGCTACAGCAATCTGAGTATTGCAGGGAGTAATAATCTGAGTATTGCAGGGATAATAGTCTCGGATCAATTATGGTCTGATACAGCAATCTGAGTATTGCAGGGAGTAATAGTCTCGGATCAATCATGGTCTGATACAGCAATCTGAGTATTGCAGGGAGTAATACTCTCGGATCAACCATGGTCTGATACAGCAATCTGAGTTTTGCAGGGAGTAATAGTCTCGGATCAATTATGGTCTGATACAGCAATCTGAGGGTTGCAGGGATTAATAATCTGAGTATGGCAGGGATAATAGTCTCGGATCAATCATGGTCTGATACACAATCTGAGTATTGCAGGGATAATAGTCTCGGATCAATCATGGTCAGGTACAGCAATCTGAGTATTGCAGGGAGGAATAGTCTCGTATCAATAATGGTCTGGTACAGCAATCTGGGTATTGTAGGGAGTAATAGTCTCGGATAAATCATGGTCTGATACAGCAATCTCAGTATTCCATGGAGTAATAGTCTCGGATTAATCATGGTCTGGTACAGTAATCTGAGTATTGCAGGGAGTAATAATCTGAGTTTTGCAGGGATAATAGTCTCGGATCAATCATGGTCTGATACAGCAATCTGAGTATTGCAGGGATAATAGTCTCGGATCAATCATGGTCTGATACAGCAATCTGAGTATTGCAGGGATAATAGTCTCGGATTAATCATGGTGTGGTACAGCAATCTGAGTATTGCAGGGAGTAATAATCTGAGTATTGCAGGGATAATAGTCGCGGATCAATCATTGTCTGGTACAGCAATCTGAGCGTTGTAGGGTTAATAGTCTCGGATCAATCATGGTCTGGTTCAGCAATCTGCGTATTGCAGGGACATTAGTCTCGGATCAATCATGGTCTGGTACAGCAATCTGAGGATTGCAGAGATAATATTCTTGGATCAATCATGGTCTGATAGAGCAATCTGAGTATTGCAGGGAGCAATAATCTGTGTATTGCAGGGATAATATTCCCGGATCAATCATGGTCTGATACAGCAATCTGAGTATTGCAGGGATGATAGTCTCGGATCAATGATGTTCTGAGACAGCAATCTGAGTATTGCAGGGATAATAGTCTCGGATCAATCATGGTCTGGTACAGCAATCTGAGTATTGCAGGGAGTAATAATCTGAGTATTGCAGGGATAATAGTCTCGGATCAATCATGGTCTGGTACAGCAATCTGAGCATTGCAGGGATAATCGTCTCGGATCAATCATGGTCTGGTACAGCAATCTGAGTATTGCAGGGAGTTATAGTCTCGGATCAATCATGGTCTGGTACAGCAATCTGAGTATTGCAGGGAGTATTAGTTTCGGATCAATCATGGTCTGGTACAGCAATCTGAGTATTGCAGGGAGTAACATTCTCAGATCAATCATGGTCTGGTACAGCAATCTGAGTATTGCAGTGAGTAATAGTCTCGGATCAACGATGGTCTGATACAGCAATCTGAGTATTGCAGAGAGTAATAGTCTCGGATCAATCATGGTCTGGTACAGCAATCCGAGTATTGCAGGGATAATAGTCTCGGATCAATCATGGTCTGATACAGCAATCTGAGGGTTGCAGGGATTAATAATCTGAGTATTGCAGGGATAATAGTCCCGGATCAATCATGGTCTGATACAGCAATCCGAGTATTGCAGGGATAATAGTCTCGGATCAATCATGGTCTGATACAGCAATCTGAGGGTTGCAGGGATTAATAATCTGAGTATTGCAGGGATAATAGTCTCCGATCAATCATGGTCTGATACAGCAATCTGAGTATTGCAGGGATAATAGTCTCGGATCAATCATGGTCAGGTACAGCAATCTGAGTATTGCAGGGAGTAATAGTCTCGGATCAATAATGGTCTGGTACAGCAATCTGAGTATTGCAGGGAGTAATAGTCTCGGATCAATCATGGTCTGATACAGCAATCTGAGTATTGCAGGGAGTAATACTCTCGGATCAACCATGGTCTGATACAGCAATCTGAGTATTGCAGGGAGTAATAGTCTCGGATCAATTATGGTCTGATACAGCAATCTGGGTATTGTAGGGAGTAATAGTCTCGGATAAATCATGGTCTGATACAGCAATCTCAGTATTCCATGGAGTAATAGTCTCGGATTAATCATGGTCTGGTACAGTAATCTGAGTATTGCAGGGAGTAATAATCTGAGTTTTGCAGGGATAATAGTCTCGGATCAATCATGGTCTGATACAGCAATCTGAGTATTGCAGGGATAATAGTCTCGGATCAATCATGGTCTGATACAGCAATCTGAGTATTGCAGGGATAATAGTCTCGGATTAATCATGGTCTGGTACAGCAATCTGAGTATTGCAGGGAGTAATAATCTGAGTATTGCAGGGATAATAGTCTCGGATCAATCATGGTCTGGTACAGCAATCTGAGCGTTGTAGGGTTAATAGTCTCGGATCAATCATGGTCTGGTTCAGCAATCTGCGTATTGCAGGGACAATAGTCTCGGATCAATCATGGTCTGGTACAGCAATCTGAGGATTGCAGAGATAATATTCTTGGATCAATCATGGTCTGATAGAGCAATCTGCGTATTGCTTGGACATTTGTCTCGGATCAATCATGGTCTGATACAGCAATCTGAGTATTGCAGGGAGCAATAATCTGTGTATTGCAGGGATAATATTCCCGGATCAATCATGGTCTGATACAGCAATCTGAGTATTGCAGGGATAACAGTCTCGGATCAATGATGTTCTGAGACAGCAATCTGAGTATTGCAGGGATAATAGTCTCGGATCAATCATGGTCTGGTACAGCAATCTGAGTATTGCAGGGAGTAATAATCTGAGTATTGCAGGGATAATAGTCTCGGATCAATCATGGTCTGGTACAGCAATCTGAGCATTGCAGGGATAATCGTCTCGGATCAATCATGGTCTGGTACAGCAATCTGAGTATTGCAGGGAGTTATAGTCTCGGATCAATCATGGTCTGGTACAGCAATCTGAGTATTGCAGGGCGTATTAGTTTCGGATCAATCATGGTCTGGTACAGCAATCTGAGTATTGCAGGGAGTAACATTCTCAGATCAATCATGGTCTGGTACAGCAATCTGAGTATTGCAGGGAGTAATAGTCTCGGATCAACGATGGTCTGATACAGCAATCTGAGTATTGCAGAGAGTAATAGTCTCGGATCAATCATGGTCTGGTACAGCAATCCGAGTATTGCAGGGATAATAGTCTCGGATCAATCATGGTCTGATACAGCAATCTGAGGGTTGCAGGGATTAATAATCTGAGTATTGCAGGGATAATAGTCCCGGATCAATCATGGTCTGATACAGCAATCCGAGTATTGCAGGGATAATAGTCTCGGATCAATCATGGTCTGATACAGCAATCTGAGGGTTGCAGGGATTAATAATCTGAGTATTGCAGGGATAATAGTCTCGGATCAATCATGGTCTGATACAGCAATCTGAGTATTGCAGGGATAATAGTCTCGGATCAATCATGGTCAGGTACAGCAATCTGAGTATTGCAGGGAGTAATAGTCTCGGATCAATAATGGTCTGGTACAGCAATCTGAGTATTGCAGGGAGTAATAGTCTCGGATCAATCATGGTCTGATACAGCAATCTGAGTATTGCAGGGAGTAATACTCTCGGATCAACCATGGTCTGATACAGCAATCTGAGTATTGCAGGGAGTAATAGTCTCGGATCAATTATGGTCTGATACAGCAATCTGAGGGTTGCAGGGATTAATAATCTGAGTATGGCAGGGATAATAGTCTCGGATCAATCATGGTCTGATACACAATCTGAGTATTGCAGGGATAATAGTCTCGGATCAATCATGGTCAGGTACAGCAATCTGAGTATTGCAGGGAGTAATAGTCTCGGATCAATAATGGTCTGGTACAGCAATCTGGGTATTGTAGAGAGTAATAGTCTCGGATAAATCAAGGTCTGATACAGCAATCTCAGTATTCCATGGAGTAATAGTCTCGGATTAATTATGGTCTGGTACAGTAATCTGAGTATTGCAGGGAGTAATAATCTGAGTTTTGCAGGGATAATAGTCTCGGATCAATTATGGTCTGATACAGCAATCTGAGTATTGCAGGGAGTAATAGTCTCGGATCAATGATGGTATGGTACAGCAATATGAGTATTGCAGGGATAATAGTCTCGGATCAATCATGGTCTGATACAGCAATCTGCGCTTTGCAGGGACAATAGTCTCGGATCAATGATGGTCTGGTACAGCAATCTGAGTATTGCAGGGAGTAATAGTCTCGGATCAATCATGGTCTGGTACAGCAATCTGAGTATTGCAGGGAGTAATAGTCTCGGATCAATCATGGTCTGGTACAGCAATCTGAGTATTGCAGGTGGTAATAGTCTCGGATCAATCATGGTCTGATACAGCAATCTGAGGATTGCAGGGAGTAATAGTCTCGGATCAATCATGGTCTGGTATAGCAATCTGAGTATTGCAGGGAGTAATAGACTCGGATCAATCATGGTCTGATACAGCAATCTGAGTATTGCAGGGAGTAATAGTCTCGGATCAATCATGGTCTGATACAGCAATCCGCGTATTGCAGGGACAATAGTCTCGGATCAATCATGGTCTGGTACAGCAATCTGAGTATTGCAGGGATAATAGTTTCGGATCAATCATGGTCTGGTACAGCAATCTGAGTATTGCAGGGAGTAACATTCTCAGATCAATCATGGTCTGGTACAGCAATCTGAGTATTGCAGGGAGTAATAGTCTCGGATCAACGATGGTCTGATACAGCAATCTGAGTATTGCAGAGAGTAATAGTCTCGGATCAATCATGGTCTGGTACAGCAATCCGAGTATTGCAGGGATAATAGTCTCGGATCAATCATGGTCTGATACAGCAATCTGAGGGTTGCAGGGATTAATAATCTGAGTATTGCAGGGATAATAGTCCCGGATCAATCATGGTCTGATACAGCAATCCGAGTATTGCAGGGATAATAGTCTCGGATCAATCATGGTCTGATACAGCAATCTGAGGGTTGCAGGGATTAATAATCTGAGTATTGCAGGGATAATAGTCTCGGATCAATCATGGTCTGATACAGCAATCTGAGTATTGCAGGGATAATAGTCTCGGATCAATCATGGTCAGGTACAGCAATCTGAGTATTGCAGGGAGTAATAGTCTCGGATCAATAATGGTCTGGTACAGCAATCTGAGTATTGCAGGGAGTAATAGTCTCGGATCAATCATGGTCTGATACAGCAATCTGAGTATTGCAGGGAGTAATACTCTCGGATCAACCATGGTCTGATACAGCAATCTGAGTATTGCAGGGAGTAATAGTCTCGGATCAATTATGGTCTGATACAGCAATCTGGGTATTGTAGGGAGTAATAGTCTCGGATAAATCATGGTCTGATACAGCAATCTCAGTATTCCATGGAGTAATAGTCTCGGATTAATCATGGTCTGGTACAGTAATCTGAGTATTGCAGGGAGTAATAGTCTGAGTTTTGCAGGGATAATAGTCTCGGATCAATCATGGTCTGATACAGCAATCTGAGTATTGCAGGGATAATAGTCTCGGATCAATCATGGTCTGATACAGCAATCTGAGTATTGCAGGGATAATAGTCTCGGATTAATCATGGTCTGGTACAGCAATCTGAGTATTGCAGGGAGTAATAATCTGAGTATTGCAGGGATAATAGTCTCGGATCAATCATGGTCTGGTACAGCAATCTGAGCGTTGTAGGGTTAATAGTCTCGGATCAATCATGGTCTGGTTCAGCAATCTGCGTATTGCAGGGACAATAGTCTCGGATCAATCATGGTCTGGTACAGCAATCTGAGGATTGCAGAGATAATATTCTTGGATCAATCATGGTCTGATAGAGCAATCTGCGTATTGCTTGGACATTTGTCTCGGATCAATCATGGTCTGATACAGCAATCTGAGTATTGCAGGGAGCAATAATCTGTGTATTGCAGGGATAATATTCCCGGATCAATCATGGTCTGATACAGCAATCTGAGTATTGCAGGGATAATAGTCTCGGATCAATGATGTTCTGAGACAGCAATCTGAGTATTGCAGGGATAATAGTCTCGGATCAATCATGGTCTGGTACAGCAATCTGAGTATTGCAGGGAGTAATAATCTGAGTATTGCAGGGATAATAGTCTCGGATCAATCATGGTCTGGTACAGCAATCTGAGCATTGCAGGGATAATCGTCTCGGATCAATCATGGTCTGGTACAGCAATCTGAGTATTGCAGGGAGTTATAGTCTCGGATCAATCATGGTCTGGTACAGCAATCTGAGTATTGCAGGGCGTATTAGTTTCGGATCAATCATGGTCTGGTACAGCAATCTGAGTATTGCAGGGAGTAACATTCTCAGATCAATCATGGTCTGGTACAGCAATCTGAGTATTGCAGGGAGTAATAGTCTCGGATCAACGATGGTCTGATACAGCAATCTGAGTATTGCAGAGAGTAATAGTCTCGGATCAATCATGGTCTGGTACAGCAATCCGAGTATTGCAGGGATAATAGTCTCGGATCAATCATGGTCTGATACAGCAATCTGAGGGTTGCAGGGATTAATAATCTGAGTATTGCAGGGATAATAGTCCCGGATCAATCATGGTCTGATACAGCAATCCGAGTATTGCAGGGATAATAGTCTCGGATCAATCATGGTCTGATACAGCAATCTGAGGGTTGCAGGGATTAATAATCTGAGTATTGCAGGGATAATAGTCTCGGATCAATCATGGTCTGATACAGAAATCTGAGTATTGCAGGGATAATAGTCTCGGATCAATCATGGTCAGGTACAGCAATCTGAGTATTGCAGGGAGTAATAGTCTCGGATCAATAATGGTCTGGTACAGCAATCTGAGTATTGCAGGGAGTAATAGTCTCGGATCAATCATGGTCTGATACAGCAATCTGAGTATTGCAGGGAGTAATACTCTCGGATCAACCATGGTCTGATACAGCAATCTGAGTATTGCAGGGAGTAATAGTCTCGGATCAATTATGGTCTGATACAGCAATCTGAGGGTTGCAGGGATTAATAATCTGAGTATGGCAGGGATAATAGTCTCGGATCAATCATGGTCTGATACACAATCTGAGTATTGCAGGGATAATAGTCTCGGATCAATCATGGTCAGGTACAGCAATCTGAGTATTGCAGGGAGTAATAGTCTCGGATCAATAATGGTCTGGTACAGCAATCTGGGTATTGTAGAGAGTAATAGTCTCGGATAAATCAAGGTCTGATACAGCAATCTCAGTATTCCATGGAGTAATAGTCTCGGATTAATTATGGTCTGGTACAGTAATCTGAGTATTGCAGGGAGTAATAATCTGAGTTTTGCAGGGATAATAGTCTCGGATCAATTATGGTCTGATACAGCAATCTGAGTATTGCAGGGAGTAATAGTCTCGGATCAATGATGGTATGGTACAGCAATCTGAGTATTGCAGGGATAATAGTCTCGGATCAATCATGGTCTGATACAGCAATCTGCGCTTTGCAGGGACAATAGTCTCGGATCAATGATGGTCTGGTACAGCAATCTGAGTATTGCAGGGAGTAATAGTCTCGGATCAATCATGGTCTGGTACAGCAATCTGAGTATTGCAGGGAGTAATAGTCTCGGATCAATCATGGTCTGGTACAGCAATCTGAGTATTGCAGGTGGTAATAGTCTCGGATCAATCATGGTCTGATACAGCAATCTGAGGATTGCAGGGAGTAATAGTCTCGGATCAATCATGGTCTGGTATAGCAATCTGAGTATTGCAGGGAGTAATAGACTCGGATCAATCATGGTCTGATACAGCAATCTGAGTATTGCAGGGAGTAATAGTCTCGGATCAATCATGGTCTGATACAGCAATCCGCGTATTGCAGGGACAATAGTCTCGGATCAATTTTGGTCTGGTACAGCAATCTGAGTATTGCAGGGATAATAGTCTCGGATCAATCATTGTCTGATACAGCATTCTGCGTATTGCAGGGACAATAGTCTCGGATCAATCATGGTGTGGTACAGCAATCTGAGTATTGCAGGGATAATAGTCTCGGATCAATCATGGTCTGATACAGCAATCTGCGTATTGCTTGGACATTAGTCTCGGATCAATCATGGTCTGATACAGCAATCTGAGTATTGCAGGGAGTAATAATCTGAGTATTGCAGGGATAATAGTCCCGGATCAATCATGGTCTGATACAGCAATCTGAGTATTGCAGGGATAATAGTCTCGGATTAATCATGGTCTGGTACAGCAATCTGAGTATTGCAGGGAGTAATAATCTGAGTATTGCAGGGATAATAGTCTCGGATCAATCATGGTCTGGTACAGCAATCTGAGCGTTGTAGGGTTAATAGTCTCGGATCAATCATGGTCTGGTTCAGCAATCTGCGTATTGCAGGGACAATAGTCTCGGATCAATCATGGTCTGGTACAGCAATCTGAGGATTGCAGAGATAATATTCTTGGATCAATCAAGGTCTGATACAGCAATCTGCGTATTGCTTGGACATTTGTCTCGGATCAATCATGGTCTGATACAGCCATCTGAGTATTGCAGGGAGCAATAATCTGAGTATTGCAGGGATAATAGTCTCGGATCAATCATGGTCTGGTACAGCAATCTGAGCATTGCAGGGATAATCGTCTCGGATCAATCATGGTCTGGTACAGAAATCTGAGTATTGCAGGGAGTTATAGTCTCGGATCAATCATGGTCTGGTACAGCAATCTGAGTATTGCAGGGAGTATTAGTTTCGGATCAATCATGGTCTGGTACAGCAATCTGAGTATTGCAGGGAGTAACATTCTCAGATCAATCATGGTCTGGTACAGCAATCTGAGTATTTTGGGAGTAATAGTCTCGGATCAACCATGGTCTGATACAGCAATCTGAGTATTGCAGAGAGTAATAGTCTCGGATCAATCATGGTCTGGTACAGCAATCTGAGTATTGCAGGGAGTATTAATCTGAGTATTGCAGGGATAATAGTCCCGGATCAATCATGGTCTGATACAGCAATCCGAGTATTGCAGGGATAATAGTCTCGGATCAATCATGGTCTGATACAGCAATCTGAGGGTTGCAGGGATTAATAATCTGAGTATTGCAGGGATAATAGTCTCGGATCAATCGTGGTCTGATACAGCAATCTGAGTATTGCAGGGATAATAGTCTCGGATCAATCATGGTCAGGTACAGCAATCTGAGTATTGCAGGGAATAATAGTCTCGGATCAATAATGGTCTGGTACAGCAATCTGAGTATTGCAGGGAGTAATAGTCTCGGATCAATCATGGTCTGATACAGCAATCTGAGTATTGCAGGGAGTAATACTCTCGGATCAACCATGGTCTGATACAGCAATCTGAGTATTGCAGGGAGTAATAGTCTCGGATCAATTATGGTCTGATACAGCAATCTGAGGGTTGCAGGGATTAATAATCTGAGTATGGCAGGGATAATAGTCTCGGTTCAATCATGGTCTGATACACAATCTGAGTATTGCAGGGAAAATAGTCTCGGATCAATCATGGTCAGGTACAGCAATCTGAGTATTGCAGGGAGTAATAGTCTCGGATCAATAATGGTCTGGTACAGCAATCTGGGTATTGTAGAGAGTAATAGTCTCGGATAAATCATGGTCTGATACAGCAATCTCAGTATTCCATGGAGTAATAGTCTCGGATTAATTATGGTCTGGTACAGTAATCTGAGTATTGCAGGGAGTAATAATCTGAGTTTTGCAGGGATAATAGTCTCGGATCAATTATGGTCTGATACAGCAATCTGAGTATTGCAGGGAGTAATAGTCTCGGATCAATGATGGTATGGTACAGCAATCTGAGTATTGCAGGGAATAATAGTCTCGGATCAATCATGGTCTGGTACAGCAATCTGAATATTGCAGGGATAATAGTCTCGGATCAATCATGGTCTGATACAGCAATCTGCGCTTTGCAGGGACAATAGTCTCGGATCAATGATGGTCTGGTACAGCAATCTGAGTATTGCAGGGAGTAATAGTCTCGGATCAATCATGGTCTGGTACAGCAATCTGAGTATTGCAGGGAGTAATAGTCTCGGATCAATCATGGTCTGGTACAGCAATCTGAGTATTGCAGGTGGTAATAGTCTCGGATCAATCATGGTCTGATACAGCAATCTGAGGATTGCAGGGAGTAATACTCTCGGATCAATCATGGTCTGGTACAGCAATCTGAGTATTGCAGGGAGTAATAGACTCGGATCAATCATGGTCTGATACAGCAATCTGAGTATTGCAGGGAGTAATAGTCTCGGATCAATCATGGTCTGATACAGCAATCCGCGTATTGCAGGGACAATAGTCTCGGATCAATCATGGTCTGGTACAGCAATCTGAGTATTGCAGGGATAATAGTCTCGGATCAATCATGGTCTGATACAGCATTCTGCGTATTGCAGGGACAATAGTCTCGGATCAATCATGGTGTGGTACAGCAATCTGAGTATTGCAGGGATAATAGTCTCGGATCAATCATGGTCTGATACAGCAATCTCCGTATTGCTTGGACATTAGTCTCGGATCAATCATGGTCTGATACAGCAATCTGAGTATTGCAGGGAGTAATAATCTGAGTATTGCAGGGATAATAGTCCCGGATCAATCATGGTCTGATACAGCAATCTGAGTATTGCAGGGATAATAGTCTCGGATTAATCATGGTCTGGTACAGCAATCTGAGTATTGCAGGGAGTAATAATCTGAGTATTGCAGGGATAATAGTCTCGGATCAATCATGGTCTGGTACAGCAATCTGAGCGTTGTAGGGTTAATAGTCTCGGATCAATCATGGTCTGGTTCAGCAATCTGCGTATTGCAGGGACAATAGTCTCGGATCAGTCATGGTCTGGTACAGCAATCTGAGGATTGCAGAGATAATATTCTTGGATCAATCATGGTCTGATACAACAATCTGCGTATTGCTTGGACATTTGTCTCGGATCAATCATGGTCTGATACAGCAATCTGAGTATTGCAGGGAGCAATAATCTGTGTATTGCAGGGATAATATTCCCGGATCAATCATGGTCTGATACAGCAATCTGAGTATTGCAGGGATAATAGTCTCGGATCAATGATGTTCTGAGACAGCAATCTGAGTATTGCAGGGATAATAGTCTCGGATCAATCATGGTCTGGTACAGCAATCTGAGTATTGCAGGGAGTAATAATCTGAGTATTGCAGGGATAATAGTCTCGGATCAATCATGGTCTGGTACAGCAATCTGAGCATTGCAGGGATAATCGTCTCGGATCAATCATGGTCTGGTACAGCAATCTGAGTATTGCAGGGAGTTATAGTCTCGGATCAATCATGGTCTGGTACAGCAATCTGAGTATTGCAGGGAGTATTAGTTTCGGATCAATCATGGTCTGGTACAGCAATCTGAGTATTGCAGGGAGTAACATTCTCAGATCAATCATGGTCTGGTACAGCAATCTGAGTATTGCAGGGAGTAATAGTCTCGGATCAACCATGGTCTGATACAGCAATCTGAGTATTGCACAGAGTAATAGTCTCGGATCAATCATGGTCTGGTACAGCAATCTGAGTATTGCAGGGAGTATTAATCTGAGTATTGCAGGGATAATAGTCCCGGATCAATCATGGTCTGATACAGCAATCCGAGTATTGCAGGGATAATTGTCTCGGATCAATCATGGTCTGATACAGCAATCTGAGGGTTGCAGGGATTAATAATCTGAGTATTGCAGGGATAATAGTCTCGGATCAATCATGGTCTGATACAGCAATCTGAGTATTTCAGGGATAATAGTCTCGGATCAATCATGGTCAGGTACAGCAATCTGAGTATTGCAGGGAGTAATAGTCTCGGATCAATAATGGTCTGGTACAGCAATCTGAGTATTGCAGGGAGTAATAGTCTCGGATCAATCATGGTCTGATACAGCAATCTGAGTATTGCAGGGAGTAATACTCTCGGATCAACCATGGTCTGATACAGCAATCTGAGTATTGCAGGGAGTAATAGTCTCGGATCAATTATGGTCTGATACAGCAATCTGAGGGTTGCAGGGATTAATAATCTGAGTATGGCAGGGATAATAGTCTCGGATCAATCATGGTCTGATACACAATCTGAGTATTGCAGGGATAATAGTCTCGGATCAATCATGGTCAGGTACAGCAATCTGAGTATTGCAGGGAGTAATAGTCTCGGATCAATAATGGTCTGGTACAGCAATCTGGGTATTGTTGAGAGTAATAGTCTCGGATAAATCATGGTCTGATACAGCAATCTCAGTATTCCATGGAGTAATAGTCTCGGATTAATTATGGTCTGGTACAGTAATCTGAGTATTGCAGGGAGTAATAATCTGAGTTTTGCAGGGATAATAGTCTCGGATCAATTATGGTCTGATACAGCAATCTGAGTATTGCAGGGAGTAATAGTCTCGGATCAATGATGGTATGGTACAGCAATCTGAGTATTGCAGGGAGTAATAGTCTCGGATCAATCATGGTCTGGTACAGCAATCTGAATATTGCAGGGATAATAGTCTCGGATCAATCATGGTCTGATACAGCAATCTGCGCTTTGCAGGGACAATAGTCTCGGATCAATGATGGTCTGGTACAGCAATCTGAGTATTGCAGGGAGTAATAGTCTCGGATCAATCATGGTCTGGTACAGCAATCTGAGTATTGCAGGGAGTAATAGTCTCGGATCAATCATGGTCTGGTACAGCAATCTGAGTATTGCAGGGAGTAATAGTCTCGGATCAATCATGGTCTGATACAGCAATCCGCGTATTGCAGGGACAATAGTCTCGGATCAATCATGGTCTGGTACAGCAATCTGAGTATTGCAGCGATAATAGTCTCGGATCAATCATGGTCTGATACAGCATTCTGCGTATTGCAGGGACAATAGTCTCGGATCAATCATGGTGTGGTACAGCAATCTGAGTATTGCAGGGATAATAGTCTCGGATCAATCATGGTCTGATACAGCAATCTGCGTATTGCTTGGACATTAGTCTCGGATCAATCATGGTCTGATACAGCAATCTGAGTATTGCAGGGAGTAATAATCTGAGTATTGCAGGGATAATAGTCCCGGATCAATCATGGCCTGATACAGCAATCTGAGTATTGCAGGGATAATAGTCTCGGATCAATCATGGTCTGATACAGCAATCTGAGTATTGCAGGGATAATAGTCTCGGATTAATCATGGTCTGGTACAGCAATCTGAGTATTGCAGGGAGTAATAATCTGAGTATTGCAGGGATAATAGTCTCGGATCAATCATGGTCTGGTACAGCAATCTGAGCGTTGTAGGGTTAATAGTCTCGGATCAATCATGGTCTGGTACAGCAATCTGCGTATTGCAGGGACAATAGTCTCGGATCAATCATGGTCTGGTACAGCAATCTGAGTATTGCAGAGATAATATTCTTGGATCAATCATGGTCTGATACAGCAATCTGCGTATTGCTTGGACATTTGTCTCGGATCAATCATGGTCTGATACAGCAATCTGAGTATTGCAGGGAGTAATAATCTGTGTATTGCGGGGATAATATTCCCGGATCAATCATGGTCTGATACAGCAATTTGAGTATTGCAGGGATAATAGTCTCGGATCAATGATGTTCTGATACAGCAATCTGAGTATTGCAGGGATAATAGTCTCGGATCAATCATGGTCTGGTACAGCAATCTGAGTATTGCAGGGAGTAATAATCTGAGTATTGCAGGGATAATAGTCTCGGATCAATCATGGTCTGGTACAGCAATCTGAGCATTGCAGGGATAATAGTCTCGGATCAATCATGGTCTGGTACAGCAATCTGAGTATTGCAGGGAGTTATAGTATCGTATCAATCATGGTCTGGTACAGCAATCTGATATTGCAGGGAGTATTAGGTTCGGATCAATCATGGTCTGGTACAGCAATCTGCGTATTGCAGGGAGTAACATTCTCAGATCAATCATGGTCTGGTACAGAAATCTGAGTATTGCAGGGTGTAATAGTCTCGGATCAACCATGGTCTGATACAGCAATCTGAGTATTGCAGAGAGTAATAGTCTCGGATCAATCATGGTCTGGTACAGCAATCTGAGTATTGCAGGGAGTAATAATCTGAGTATTGCAGGGATAATAGTCCCTGATCAATCATGTTCTGATTCAGCAATCCGAGTATTGCAGGGATAATAGTCTCGGATCAATCAAGGTCAGGTACAGCAATCTGAGTATTGCAGGGAGTAATAGTCTCGGATCAATAATGGTCTGGTACAGCAATCTGGGTATTGTAGGGAGTAATAGTCTCGGATAAATCATGGTCTGATACAGCAATCTCAGTATTGCATGGAGTAATAGTCTCGGATTAATCATGGTCTGCTACAGCAATCTGAGTATTGCAGGGAGTAATAATCTGAGTATTGCAGAGATAATAGTCTCGGATCAATTATGGTCTGATACAGCAATCTGAGTATTGCAGGGAGTAATAGTCTCGGATCAATGATGGTATGGTACCGCAATCTGAGTATTGCAGGGAGTAATAGTCTCGGATCAATCATGGTCTGATACAGCAATCTGAGTATTGCAGGGAGTAATACTCTCGGATCAACCATGGTCTGATACAGCAATCTGAGTATTGCAGGGAGTAATAGTCTCGGATCAATTATGGTCTGATACAGCAATCTGAGGGTTGCAGTGATTAATAATCTGAGTATGGCAGGGATAATAGTCTCGGATCAATCATGGTCTGATACACAATCTGAGTATTGCAGGGATAATAGTCTCGGATCAATCATGGTCAGGTACAGCAATCTGAGTATTGCAGGGAGTAATAGTCTCGGATCAATAATGGTCTGGTACAGCAATCTGGGTATTGTAGAGAGTAATAGTCTCGGATAAATCATGGTCTGATACAGCAATCTCAGTATTCCATGGAGTAATAGTCTCGGATTAATTATGGTCTGGTACAGTAATCTGAGTATTGCAGGGAGTAATAATCTGAGTTTTGCAGGGATAATAGTCTCGGATCAATGATGGTATGGTACAGCAATCTGAGTATTGCAGGGAGTAATAGTCTCGGATCAATCATGGTCTGGTACAGCAATCTGAATATTGCAGGGATAATAGTCTCGGATCAATCATGGTCATATACAGCAATCTGCGCATTGCAGGGACAATAGTCTCGGATCAATGATGGTCTGGTACAGCAATCTGAGTATTGCAGGGAGTAATAGTCTCGGATCAATCATGGTCTGGTACAGCAATCTGAGTATTGCAGGGAGTAATAGTCTCGGATCAATCATGGTCTGGTACAGCAATCTGAGTATTGTAGGTGGTAATAGTCTCGGATCAATCATGGTCTGATACAGCAATCTGAGGATTGCAGGGAGTAATAGTCTCGGATCAATCATGGTCTGGTACAGCAATCTGAGTATTGCAGGGAGTAATAGACTCGGATCAATCATGGTCTGATACAGCAATCTGAGAATTGCAGGGAGTAATAGTCTCGGATCAATCATGGTCTGATACAGCAATCTGCGTATTGCAGGGACAATAGTCTCGGATCAATCATGGTCTGGTACAGCAATCTGAGTATTGCAGGGATAATAGTCTCGGATCAATCATGGTCTGATACAGCATTCTGCGTATTGCTTGGACATTAGTCTCGGATGAATCATGGTCTGATACAGCAATCTGAGTATTGCAGGGAGTAATAATCTGAGTATTGCAGGGATAATAGTCCCGGATCAATCATGGCCTGATACAGCAATCTGAGTATTGCAGGGATAATAGTCTCGGATCAATCATGGTCTGATACAGCAATCTGAGTATTGCAGGGATAATAGTCTCGGATTAATCATGGTCTGGTACAGCAATCTGAGTATTGCAGGGAGTAATAATCTGAGTATTGCAGGGATAATAGTCTCGGATCAATCATGGTCTGGTACAGCAATCTGAGCGTTGTAGGGTTAATAGTCTCGGATCAATCATGGTCTGGTACAGCAATCTGCGTATTGCAGGGACAATAGTCTCGGATCAATCATGGTCTGGTACAGCAATCTGAGTATTGCAGAGATAATATTCTTGGATCAATCATGGTCTGATACAGCAATCTGCGTATTGCTTGGACATTTGTCTCGGATCAATCATGGTCTGATACAGCAATCTGAGTATTGCAGGGAGTAATAATCTGTGTATTGCAGGGATAATATTCCCGGATCAATCATGGTCTGATACAGCAATTTGAGTATTGCAGGGATAATAGTCTCGGATCAATGATGTTCTGATACAGCAATCTGAGTATTGCAGGGATAATAGTCTCGGATCAATCATGGTCTGGTACAGCAATCTGAGTATTGCAGGGAGTAATAATCTGAGTATTGCAGGGATAATAGTCTCGGATCAATCATGGTCTGGTACAGCAATCTGAGCATTGCAGGGATAATAGTCTCGGATCAATCATGGTCTGGTACAGCAATCTGAGTATTGCAGGGAGTTATAGTATCGTATCAATCATGGTCTGGTACAGCAATCTGAGTATTGCAGGGAGTATTAGTTTCGGATCAATCATGGTCTGGTACAGCAATCTGAGTATTGCAGGGAGTAACATTCTCAGATCAATCATGGTCTGGTACAGCAATCTGAGTATTGCAGGGTGTAATAGTCTCGGATCAACCATGGTCTGATACAGCAATCTGAGTATTGCAGAGAGTAATAGTCTCGGATCAATCATGGTCTGGTACAGCAATCTGAGTATTGCAGGGAGTAATAATCTGAGTATTGCAGAGATAATAGTCCCTGATCAATCATGTTCTGATTCAGCAATCCGAGTATTGCAGGGATAATAGTCTCGGATCAATCAAGGTCAGGTACAGCAATCTGAGTATTGCAGGGAGTAATAATCTGAGTATTGCAGGGATAATAGTCCCGGATCAATCATGGTCTGATACAGCAATCTGAGTATTGCAGGGAGTATTAGTTTCGGATCAATCATGGTCTGGTACGGCAATCTGAGTATTGCAGGGAGTAACATTCTCAGATCAATCATGGTCTGGTACAGCAATCTGAGTATTGCAGGGTGTAATAGTCTCGGATCAACCATGGTCTGATACAGCAATCTGAGTATTGCAGAGAGTAATAGTCTCGGATCAATCATGGTCTGGTACAGCAATCTGAGTATTGCAGGGAGTAATAATCTGAGTATTGCAGAGATAATAGTCCCTGATCAATCATGTTCTGATTCAGCAATCCGAGTATTGCAGGGATAATAGTCTCGGATCAATCAAGGTCAGGTACAGCAATCTGAGTATTGCAGGGAGTAATAATCTGAGTATTGCAGGGATAATAGTCCCGGATCAATCATGGTCTGATACAGCAATCTGAGTATTGCAGGGATAATAGTCTCGGATCAATCAAGGTCTGATACAGCAATCCGAGTATTGCAGGGATAATAGTCTCGGATCAATCAAGGTCAGGTACAGCAATCTGAGTATTGCAGGGAGTAATAATCTGAGTA
Organism: Mobula birostris; assembly: GCF_030028105.1. Lineage (NCBI taxonomy): Eukaryota > Metazoa > Chordata > Chondrichthyes > Myliobatiformes > Myliobatidae > Mobula > Mobula birostris. The sequence goes on from NC_092378.1 coordinate 91,786,167, forward strand.
TTGCAGGGATAATAGTCCCGGATCAATCATGGTCTGATACAGCAATCTGAGTATTGCAGGGATAATAGTCTCGGATCAATCATGGTCTGATACAGCAATCTGAGTATTGCAGGGATAATAGTCTCGAATTAATCATGGTCTGGTACAGCAATCTGAGTATTGCAGGGAGTAATAATCTGAGTATTGCAGGGATAATAGTCTCGGATCAATCATGGTCTGGTACAGCAATCTGAGCGTTGTAGGGTTAATAGTCTCGGATCAATCATGGTCTGGTACAGCAATCTGAGTATTGCAGGGAGTAACATTCTCAGATCAATCATGGTCTGGTACAGCAATCTGAGTATTGCAGGGTGTAATAGTCTCGGATCAACCATGGTCTGATACAGCAATCTGAGTATTGCAGAGAGTAATAGTCTCGGATCAATCATGGTCTGGTACAGCAATCTGAGTATTGCAGGGAGTAATAATCTGAGTATTGCAGGGATAATAGTCCCTGATCAATCATGTTCTGATTCAGCAATCCGAGTATTGCAGGGATAATAGTCTCGGATCAATCAAGGTCAGGTACAGCAATCTGAGTATTGCAGGGAGTAATAATCTGAGTATTGCAGGGATAATAGTCCCGGATCAATCATGGTCTGATACAGCAATCTGAGTATTGCAGGGATAATAGTCTCGGATCAATCATGGTCTGATACAGCAATCTGAGTATTGCAGGGATAATAGTCTCGGATCAATCATGGTCTGGTACAGCAATCTGAGTATTGCAGGGATAATAGTCTCGGATCAATCATGGTCTGATACAGCATTCTGCGTATTGCTTGGACATTAGTCTCGGATGAATCATGGTCTGATACAGCAATCTGAGTATTGCAGGGAGTAATAATCTGAGTATTGCAGGGATAATAGTCCCGGATCAATCATGGCCTGATACAGCAATCTGAGTATTGCAGGGATAATAGTCTCGGATCAATCATGGTCTGATACAGCAATCTGAGTATTGCAGGGATAATAGTCTCGGATTAATCATGGTCTGGTACAGCAATCTGAGTATTGCAGGGAGTAATAATCTGAGTATTGCAGGGATAATAGTCTCGGATCAATCATGGTCTGGTACAGCAATCTGAGCGTTGTAGGGTTAATAGTCTCGGATCAATCATGGTCTGGTACAGCAATCTGCGTATTGCAGGGACAATAGTCTCGGATCAATCATGGTCTGGTACAGCAATCTGAGTATTGCAGAGATAATATTCTTGGATCAATCATGGTCTGATACAGCAATCTGCGTATTGCTTGGACATTTGTCTCGGATCAATCATGGTCTGATACAGCAATCTGAGTATTGCAGGGAGTAATAATCTGTGTATTGCAGGGATAATATTCCCGGATCAATCATGGTCTGATACAGCAGTTTGAGTATTGCAGGGATAATAGTCTCGGATCAATGATGTTCTGATACAGCAATCTGAGTATTGCAGGGATAATAGTCTCGGATCAATCATGGTCTGGTACAGCAATCTGAGTATTGCAGGGAGTAATAATCTGAGTATTGCAGGGATAATAGTCTCGGATCAATCATGGTCTGGTACAGCAATCTGAGCATTGCAGGGATAATAGTCTCGGATCAATCATGGTCTGGTACAGCAATCTGAGTATTGCAGGGAGTTATAGTATCGTATCAATCATGGTCTGGTACAGCAATCTGAGTATTGCAGGGAGTATTAGTTTCGGATCAATCATGGTCTGGTACAGCAATCTGAGTATTGCAGGGAGTAACATTCTCAGATCAATCATGGTCTGGTACAGCAATCTGAGTATTGCAGGGTGTAATAGTCTCGGATCAACCATGGTCTGATACAGCAATCTGAGTATTGCAGAGAGTAATAGTCTCGGATCAATCATGGTCTGGTACAGCAATCTGAGTATTGCAGGGAGTAATAATCTGAGTATTGCAGAGATAATAGTCCCTGATCAATCATGTTCTGATTCAGCAATCCGAGTATTGCAGGGATAATAGTCTCGGATCAATCAAGGTCAGGTACAGCAATCTGAGTATTGCAGGGAGTAATAATCTGAGTATTGCAGGGATAATAGTCCCGGATCAATCATGGTCTGATACAGCAATCTGAGTATTGCAGGGAGTATTAGTTTCGGATCAATCATGGTCTGGTACGGCAATCTGAGTATTGCAGGGAGTAACATTCTCAGATCAATCATGGTCTGGTACAGCAATCTGAGTATTGCAGGGTGTAATAGTCTCGGATCAACCATGGTCTGATACAGCAATCTGAGTATTGCAGAGAGTAATAGTCTCGGATCAATCATGGTCTGGTACAGCAATCTGAGTATTGCAGGGAGTAATAATCTGAGTATTGCAGAGATAATAGTCCCTGATCAATCATGTTCTGATTCAGCAATCCGAGTATTGCAGGGATAATAGTCTCGGATCAATCAAGGTCAGGTACAGCAATCTGAGTATTGCAGGGAGTAATAATCTGAGTATTGCAGGGATAATAGTCCCGGATCAATCATGGTCTGATACAGCAATCTGAGTATTGCAGGGATAATAGTCTCGGATCAATCAAGGTCTGATACAGCAATCCGAATATTGCAGGGATAATAGTCTCGGATCAATCAAGGTCAGGTACAGCAATCTGAGTATTGCAGGGAGTAATAATCTGAGTATTGCAGGGATAATAGTCCCGGATCAATCATGGTCTGATACAGCAATCTGAGTATTGCAGGGATAATAGTCTCGGATCAATCATGGTCTGATACAGCAATCTGAGTATTGCAGGGATAATAGTCTCGAATTAATCATGGTCTGGTACAGCAATCTGAGTATTGCAGGGAGTAATAATCTGAGTATTGCAGGGATAATAGTCTCGGATCAATCATGGTCTGGTACAGCAATCTGAGCGTTGTAGGGTTAATAGTCTCGGATCAATCATGGTCTGGTACAGCAATCTGAGTATTGCAGGGAGTAACATTCTCAGATCAATCATGGTCTGGTACAGCAATCTGAGTATTGCAGGGTGTAATAGTCTCGGATCAACCATGGTCTGATACAGCAATCTGAGTATTGCAGAGAGTAATAGTCTCGGATCAATCATGGTCTGGTACAGCAATCTGAGTATTGCAGGGAGTAATAATCTGAGTATTGCAGGGATAATAGTCCCTGATCAATCATGTTCTGATTCAGCAATCCGAGTATTGCAGGGATAATAGTCTCGGATCAATCAAGGTCAGGTACAGCAATCTGAGTATTGCAGGGAGTAATAATCTGAGTATTGCAGGGATAATAGTCCCGGATCAATCATGGTCTGATACACCAATCTGAGTATTGCAGGGATAATAGTCTCGGATCAATCATGGTCTGATACAGCAATCTGAGTATTGCAGGGATAATAGTCTCGGATTAATCATGGTCTGGTACAGCAATCTGAGTATTGCAGGGAGTAATAATCTGAGTATTGCAGGGATAATAGTCTCGGATCAATCATGGTCTGGTACAGCAATCTGAGCGTTGTAGGGTTAATAGTCTCGGATCAATCATGGTCTGGTACAGCAATCTGCGTATTGCAGGGACAATAGTCTCGGATCAATCATGGTCTGGTACAGCAATCTGAGTATTGCAGAGATAATATTCTTGGATCAATCATGGTCTGATACAGCAATCTGCGTATAGCTTGGACATTTGTCTCGGATCAATCATGGTCTGATACAGCAATCTGAGTATTGCAGGGAGTAATAATCTGTGTATTGCAGGGATAATATTCCCGGATCAATCATGGTCTGATACAGCAATTTGAGTATTGCAGGGATAATAGTCTCGGATCAATGATGTTCTGATACAGCAATCTGAGTATTGCAGGGATAATAGTCTCGGATCAATCATGGTCTGGTACAGCAATCTGAGTATTGCAGGGAGTAATAATCTGAGTATTGCAGGGATAATAGTCTCGGATCAATCATGGTCTGGTACAGCAATCTGAGCATTGCAGGGAGTATTAGTTTCGGATCAATCATGGTCTGGTACAGCAATCTGAGTATTGCAGGGAGTAACATTCTCAGATCAATCATGGTCTGGTACAGCAATCTGAGTATTGCAGGGTGTAATAGTCTCGGATCAACCATGGTCTGATACAGCAATCTCAGTATTGCATGGAGTAATAGTCTCGGATTAATCATGGTCTGGTACAGCAATCTGAGTATTGCAGGGAGTAATAATCTGAGTATTGCAGGGATAATAGTCTCGGATCAATTATGGTCTGATACAGCAATCTGAGTATTGCAGGGAGTAATAGTCTCGGATCAATGATGGTATGGTACAGCAATCTGAGTATTGCAGGGAGTAATAGTCTCGGATCAATCATGGTCTGATACAGCAATCTGAGTATTGCAGGGAGTAATACTCTCGGATCAACCATGGTCTGATACAGCAATCTGAGTATTGCAGGGAGTAATAGTCTCGGATCAATTATGGTCTGATACAGCAATCTGAGGGTTGCAGTGATTAATAATCTGAGTATGGCAGGGATAATAGTCTCGGATCAATCATGGTCTGATACACAATCTGAGTATTGCAGGGACAATAGTCTCGGATCAATCATGGTCAGGTACAGCAATCTGAGTATTGCAGGGAGTAATAGTCTCGGATCAATAATGGTCTGGTACAGCAATCTGGGTATTGTAGAGAGTAATAGTCTCGGATAAATCATGGTCTGATACAGCAATCTCAGTATTCCATGGAGTAATAGTCTCGGATTAATTATGGTCTGGTACAGTAATCTGAGTATTGCAGGGAGTAATAATCTGAGTTTTGCAGGGATAATAGTCTCAGATCAATGATGGTATGGTACAGCAATCTGTGTATTGCAGGGAGTAATAGTCTCGGATCAATCATGGTCTGGTACAGCAATCTGAATATTGCAGGGATAATAGTCTCGGATCAATCATGGTCATATACAGCAATCTGCGCATTGCAGGGACAATAGTCTCGGATCAATGATGGTCTGGTACAGCAATCTGAGTATTGCAGGGAGTAATAGTCTCGGATCAATCATGGTCTGGTACAGCAATCTGAGTATTGCAGGGAGTAATAGTCTCGGATCAATCATGGTCTGGTACAGCAATCTGAGTATTGCAGGTGGTAATAGTCTCGGATCAATCATGGTCTGATACAGCAATCTGAGGATTGCAGGGAGTAATAGTCTCGGATCAATCATGGTCTGGTACAGCAATCTGAGTATTGCAGGGAGTAATAGACTCGGATCAATCATGGTCTGATACAGCAATCTGAGAATTGCAGGGAGTAATAGTCTCGGATCAATCATGGTCTGATACAGCAATCTGCGTATTGCAGGGACAATAGTCTCGGATCAATCATGGTCTGGTACAGCAATCTGAGTATTGCAGGGATTATAGTCTCGGATCAATCATGGTCTGATACAGCATTCTGCGTATTGCTTGGACATTAGTCTCGGATGAATCATGGTCTGATACAGCAATCAGAGTATTGCAGGGTGTAATAATCTGAGTATTGCAGGGATAATAGTCGCGGATCAATAATGGTCTGATACAGCAATCTGAGTATTGCAGGGATAATAGTCTCGGATCAATCATGGTCTGATACAGCAATCTGTGTATTGCAGGGATAATAGTCTCGGATCAATCATGGTCTGGTACAGCAATCTGAGTATTGCAGGGAGTAATAATCTGAGTATTGCAGGGATAATAGTCTCGGATCAATCATGGTCTGCTACAGCAATCTGAGCATTGTAGGGATAATAGTCTCGGATCAATCATGGTCTGGTACAGCAATCTGCGTATTGCAGGGACATTAGTCTCGGATCAATCATGGTCTGGTTCAGCAATCTGAGTATTGCAGGGATAATAGTCTTGGATCAATCATGGTCTGATACAGCATTCTGCGTATTGCTTGGACATTAGTCTCGGATCAATCATGGTCTGATACAACAATCTGAGTACTGCAGGGAGTAATAATCTGTGTATTGCAGGGATAATAGTCCCGGATCAATCATGGTCTGATACAGCAATCTGAGTATTGCAGGGATAATAGCCTCGGATCAATCATGGTCTGATACAGCAATCTGAGTATTGCAGGGATAATAGTCTCGGATCAATCATGGTCTGGTACAGCAATCTGAGTATTGCAGGGAGTAATAATCTGAGTATTGCAGGGATAATAGTCTCGGATCAATCATGGTCTGGTACAGCAATCTGAGCATTGCAGGGATAATAGTCTTGGATCAATCATGGTCTGGTACAGCAATCTGAGTATTGCAGGGAGTTATAGTCTCGGATCAATCATGGTCTGGTACAGCAATCTGAGTATTGCAGGGAGTATTAGTTTCGGATCAATCATGGTCTGGTACAGCAATCTGAGTATTGCAGGGAGTAACATTCTCAGATCAATCATGGTCTGGTATAGCAATCTGAGTATTGCAGGGAGTAATAGTCTCGGATCAACCATGGTCTGATACAGCAATCTGAGTATTGCAGAGAGTAATAGTCTCGGATCAATCATGGTCTGGTACAGCAATCTGAGTATTCCAGGGAGTAATAATCTGAGTATTGCAGGGATAATAGTCCCGAATCAATCATGGTCTGATACAGCAATCCGAGTATTGCAGGGATAATAGTCTCGGATCAATCATGGTCTGATACAGCAATCTGTGTATTGCAGAGAGTAATAGTCTCGGATCAATCATAGTCTGGTACAGCAATCTGAGTATTGCAGGGAGTAATAGTAGCGGATCAACCATGTTCTGATACAGCAATCTGAGTATTGCAGGGTGTAATAATCTGAGTATTGCAGGGATAATAGACACGGATCAATCATGGTCTGATACAGCAATCTGAGTATTGCAGGGCTAATAGTCTCGGTTCAATCATGGTCTGGTACAGCAATCTGAGTATTGCAGGGGGTAATAGTCTCTAATCAATCATGGTCTGCAACAGCAATCTGAGGATTGCAGGGATAATAGTCTCGGATCAATCATGGTCTGGTACAGCAATCGGAGTATTGCAGGGAGTAATAGTCTCGGATCAATCATGGTCTGGTACAGCAATCTGAGTATTGCAGGGAGTAATAGTCTCGGATCAATCATGGTCTGATACAGCAATCTGAGGGTTGCAGGGATTAATAATCTGAGTATTGCAGGGATAATAGTCTCGGATCAATCATGGTCTGATACAGCAATCTGAGTATTGCAGGGATAATAGTCTCGGATCAATCATGGTCAGGTACAGCAATCTGAGTTTTGCAGGGAGTAATAGTCTCGGATCAATAATGGTCTGGTACAGCAATCTGGGTATTGTAGGGTGTAATAGTCTCGGATAAACCATAGTCTGATACAGCAATCTGAGTATTGCAGGGAGTAATAGTCTCGGATCAATTATGGTCTGATACAGCAATCTGAGGGTTGCAGTGAGTAATAATCTGAGTATGGCAGGGATAATAGTCTCGGATCAATCATGGTCTGATACACAATCTGAGTATTGCAGGGATAATAGTCTCGGATCAATCATGGTCAGGTACAGCAATCTGAGTATTGCAGGGAGTAATAGTCTCGGATCAATAATGGTCTGGTACAGCAATCTGGGTATTGTAGAGAGTAATAGTCTCGGATAAATCATGGTCTGATACAGCAATCTCAGTATTCCATGGAGTAATAGTCTCGGATTAATTATGGTCTGGTACAGTAATCTGAGTATTGCAGGGAGTAATAATCTGAGTTTTGCAGGGATAATAATCTCTGATCAATGATGGTATGGTACAGCAATCTGAGTATTGCAGGGAGTAATAGTCTCGGATCAATCATGGTCTGGTACAGCAATCTGAATATTGCAGGGATAATAGTCTCGGATCAATCATGGTCATATACAGCAATCTGCGCATTGCAGGGACAATAGTCTCGGATCAATGATGGTCTGGTACAGCAATCTGAGTATTGCAGGGAGTAATAGTCTCGGATCAATCATGGTCTGGTACAGCAATCTGAGTATTGCAGGGAGTAATAGTCTCGGATCAATCATGGTCTGGTACAGCAATCTGAGTATTGCAGGTGGTAATAGTCTCGGATCAATCATGGTCTGATACAGCAATCTGAGGATTGCACGGAGTAATAGTCTCGGATCAATCATCGTCTGGTACAGCAATCTGAGTATTGCAGGGAGTAATAGACTCGGATCAATCATGGTCTGATACAGCAATCTGAGAATTGCAGGGAGTAATAGTCTTGGATCAATCATGGTCTGATACAGCAATCTGCGTATTGCAGGGACAATAGTCTCGGATCAATCATGGTCTGTTACAGCAATCTGAGTATTGCAGGGATAATAGTCTCGGATCAATCACGGTCTGATACAGCATTCTGCGTATTGCTTGGACATTAGTCTCGGATGAATCATGGTCTGATACAGCAATCAGAGTATTGCAGGGAGTAATAATCTGAGTATTGCAGGGATAATAGTCGCGGATCAATAATGGTCTGATACAGCAATCTGAGTATTGCAGGGATAATAGTCTCGGATCAATCATGGTCTGATACAGCAATCTGAGTATTGCAGGGATAATAGTCTCGGATCAATCATGGTCTGGTACAGCAATCTGAGTATTGGAGGGAGTAATAATCTGAGTATTGCAGGGATAATAGTCTCGGATCAATCATGGTCTGGTACAGCAATCTGAGCATTGTAGGGATAATAGTCTCGGATCAATCATGGTCTGGTACAGCAATCTGCGTATTGCAGGGACAATAGTCTCGGATCAATCATGGTCTGGTTCAGCAATCTGAGTACTGCAGGGAGTAATAATCTGTGTATTGCAGGGATAATAGTCCCGGATCAATCATGGTCTGATACAGCAATCTGAGTATTGCAGGGATAATAGTCTCGGATCAATCATGGTCTGGTACAGCAATCTGAGTATTGCAGGGAGTAATAATCTGAGTATTGCAGGGATAATAGTCTCGGATCAATCATGGTCTGGTACAGCAATCTGAGCATTGCAGGGATAATAGTCTCGGATCAATCATGGTCTGGTACAGCAATCTGAGTATTGCAGGGAGTTATAGTCTCGGATCAATCATGGTCTGGTACAGCAATCTGAGTATTGCAGGGAGTATTAGTTTCGGATCAATCATGGTCTGGTACAGCAATCTGAGTATTGCAGAGAGTAATAGTCTCGGATCAATCATGGTCTGGTACAGCAATCTGAGTATTCCAGGGAGTAATAATCTGAGTATTCCAGGGATAATAGTCCCGGATCAATCATGGTCTGATACAGCAATCCGAGTATTGCAGGGATAATAGTCTCGGATCAACAATGGTCTGATACAGCAATCTGAGGGTTGCAGGGATTAATAATCTGAGTATTGCAGGGATAATAGTCTCGGATCAATCATGGTCAGGTACAGCAATCTGAGTATTGCAGGGAGTAATAGTCTCGGATCAATAATGGTCTGGTACAGCAATCTGGGTATTGTAGGGAGTAATAGTCTCGGATAAATCATGGTCTGATACAGCAATCTCAGTATTGCATGGAGTAATATTATCGGATTAATCATGGTCTGGTACAGCAATCTGAGTACTGCAGGGAGTAATAATCTGAGTATTGCAGGGAGTAATAGTCTCGGATCAATCATGGTCTGATACAGCAATCTGAGGGTTGCAGGGATTAATAATCTGAGTATTGCAGGGATAATAGTCTCGGATCAATCATGGTCTGATACAGCAATCTGAGTATTGCAGGGATAATAGTCTCGGATCAATCATGGTCAGGTACAGCAATCTGAGTATTGCAGGGAGTAATAGTCTCGGATCAATAATCGTCTGGTACAGCAATCTGGGTATTGTAGGGAGTAATAGTCTCGGATAAATCATGGTCTGATACAGCAATCTCAGTATTGCATGGAGTAATATTATCGGATTAATCATGGTCTGGTACAGCAATCTGAGTACTGCAGGGAGTAATAATCTGAGTATTGCAGGGATAATAGTCTCGGATCAATTATGGTCTGATACAGCAATCTGAGTATTGCAGGGAGTAATAGTCTCGGATCAATGATGGTATGGTACAGCAATCTGAGTATTGCAGGGAGTAATAGTCTCGGATCAATCATGGTCTGATACAGCAATCTGAGTATTGCAGGGAGTAATACTCTCGGATCAACCATGGTCTGATGCAGCAATCTGAGTATTGCAGGGAGTAATAGTCTCGGATCAATTATGATCTGTTACAGCAATCTGAGGGTTGCAGGGATTAATAATCTGAGTATGGCAGGGATAATAGTCTCGGATCAATAATGGGCGGGTAGAGCAATCTGAGTATTGCAGGGAGTAATAGTCTCGGATCAATCATGGTCTGATACAGCAATCTGAGTATTGCAGGGAGTAATACTCTCGGATCAAGCATGGTCTGATACAGCAATCTGAGTATTGCAGGGAGTAATAGTCTCGGATCAATCATGGTCTGGTACAGCAATCTGAGTATTGCAGGGAGTAATAGTCACGGATCAATCATGGTCTGGTACAGCAATCTGAGTATTGCAGGTGGTAATAGTCTCGGATCAATCATGGTCTGATACAGCAATCTGAGGATTGCAGGGAGTAATAGTCTCGGATCAATCATGGTCTGGTACAGCAATCTCAGTATTGCAGGGAGTAATAATCTGAGTATTGCAGGGATAATAGTCTCGGATCAATCATGGTCTGCTACAGCAATCTGAGCATTGTAGGGATAATAGTCTCGGATCAATCATGGTCAGGTACAGCAATCTGCGTATTGCAGGGACAATAGTCTCGGATCAATCATGGTCTGGTTCAGCAATCTGAGTATTGCAGGGATAATAGTCTTGGATCAATCATGGTCTGATACAGCATTCTGCGTATTGCTTGGACATTAGTCTCGGATCAATCATGGTCTGATACAACAATCTGAGTACTGCAGGGAGTAATAATCTGTGTATTGCAGGGATAATAGTCCCGGATCAATCATGGTCTGATACAGCAATCTGAGTATTGCAGGGATAATAGCCTCGGATCAATCATGGTCTGATACAGCAATCTGAGTATTGCAGGGATAATAGTCTCGGATCAATCATGGTCTGGTACAGCAATCTGAGTATTGCAGGGAGTAATAATCTGAGTATTGCAGGGATAATAGTCTCGGATCAATCATGGTCTGGTACAGCAATCTGAGCATTGCAGGGATAATAGTCTTGGATCAATCATGGTCTGGTACAGCAATCTGAGTATTGCAGGGAGTTATAGTCTCGGATCAATCATGGTCTGGTACAGCAATCTGAGTATTGCAGGGAGTATTAGTTTCGGATCAATCATGGTCTGGTACAGCAATCTGAGTATTGCAGGGAGTAACATTCTCAGATCAATCATGGTCTGGTATAGCAATCTGAGTATTGCAGGGAGTAATAGTCTCGGATCAACCATGGTCTGATACAGCAATCTGAGTATTGCAGAGAGTAATAGTCTCGGATCAATCATGGTCTGGTACAGCAATCTGAGTATTCCAGGGAGTAATAATCTGAGTATTGCAGGGATAATAGTCCCGAATCAATCATGGTCTGATACAGCAATCCGAGTATTGCAGGGATAATAGTCTCGGATCAATCATGGTCTGATACAGCAATCTGTGTATTGCAGAGAGTAATAGTCTCGGATCAATCATAGTCTGGTACAGCAATCTGAGTATTGCAGGGAGTAATAGTAGCGGATCAACCATGTTCTGATACAGCAATCTGAGTATTGCAGGGTGTAATAATCTGAGTATTGCAGGGATAATAGACACGGATCAATCATGGTCTGATACAGCAATCTGAGTATTGCAGGGCTAATAGTCTCGGTTCAATCATGGTCTGGTACAGCAATCTGAGTATTGCAGGGGGTAATAGTCTCTAATCAATCATGGTCTGCAACAGCAATCTGAGGATTGCAGGGATAATAGTCTCGGATCAATCATGGTCTGGTACAGCAATCGGAGTATTGCAGGGAGTAATAGTCTCGGATCAATCATGGTCTGGTACAGCAATCTGAGTATTGCAGGGAGTAATAGTCTCGGATCAATCATGGTCTGATACAGCAATCTGAGGGTTGCAGGGATTAATAATCTGAGTATTGCAGGGATAATAGTCTCGGATCAATCATGGTCTGATACAGCAATCTGAGTATTGCAGGGATAATAGTCTCGGATCAATCATGGTCAGGTACAGCAATCTGAGTTTTGCAGGGAGTAATAGTCTCGGATCAATAATGGTCTGGTACAGCAATCTGGGTATTGTAGGGTGTAATAGTCTCGGATAAACCATGGTCTGATACAGCAATCTGAGTATTGCAGGGAGTAATAGTCTCGGATCAATTATGGTCTGATACAGCAATCTGAGGGTTGCAGTGAGTAATAATCTGAGTATGGCAGGGATAATAGTCTCGGATCAATCATGGTCTGATACACAATCTGAGTATTGCAGGGATAATAGTCTCGGATCAATCATGGTCAGGTACAGCAATCTGAGTATTGCAGGGAGTAATAGTCTCGGATCAATAATGGTCTGGTACAGCAATCTGGGTATTGTAGAGAGTAATAGTCTCGGATAAATCATGGTCTGATACAGCAATCTCAGTATTCCATGGAGTAATAGTCTCGGATTAATTATGGTCTGGTACAGTAATCTGAGTATTGCAGGGAGTAATAATCTGAGTTTTGCAGGGATAATAATCTCTGATCAATGATGGTATGGTACAGCAATCTGAGTATTGCAGGGAGTAATAGTCTCGGATCAATCATGGTCTGGTACAGCAATCTGAATATTGCAGGGATAATAGTCTCGGATCAATCATGGTCATATACAGCAATCTGCGCATTGCAGGGACAATAGTCTCGGATCAATGATGGTCTGGTACAGCAATCTGAGTATTGCAGGGAGTAATAGTCTCGGATCAATCATGGTCTGGTACAGCAATCTGAGTATTGCAGGGAGTAATAGTCTCGGATCAATCATGGTCTGGTACAGCAATCTGAGTATTGCAGGTGGTAATAGTCTCGGATCAATCATGGTCTGATACAGCAATCTGAGGATTGCACGGAGTAATAGTCTCGGATCAATCATCGTCTGGTACAGCAATCTGAGTATTGCAGGGAGTAATAGACTCGGATCAATCATGGTCTGATACAGCAATCTGAGAATTGCAGGGAGTAATAGTCTTGGATCAATCATGGTCTGATACAGCAATCTGCGTATTGCAGGGACAATAGTCTCGGATCAATCATGGTCTGGTACAGCAATCTGAGTATTGCAGGGATAATAGTCTCGGATCAATCACGGTCTGATACAGCATTCTGCGTATTGCTTGGACATTAGTCTCGGATGAATCATGGTCTGATACAGCAATCAGAGTATTGCAGGGAGTAATAATCTGAGTATTGCAGGGATAATAGTCGCGGATCAATAATGGTCTGATACAGCAATCTGAGTATTGCAGGGATAATAGTCTCGGATCAATCATGGTCTGATACAGCAATCTGAGTATTGCAGGGATAATAGTCTCGGATCAATCATGGTCTGGTACAGCAATCTGAGTATTGCAGGGAGTAATAATCTGAGTATTGCAGGGATAATAGTCTCGGATCAATCATGGTCTGGTACAGCAATCTGAGCATTGTAGGGATAATAGTCTCGGATCAATCATGGTCTGGTACAGCAATCTGCGTATTGCAGGGACAATAGTCTCGGATCAATCATGGTCTGGTTCAGCAATCTGAGTATTGCAGGGATAATAGTCTTGGATCAATCATGGTCTGATACAGCATTCTGCGTATTGCTTGGACATTAGTCTCGGATCAATCATGGTCTGATACAGCAATCTGAGTACTGCAGGGAGTAATAATCTGTGTATTGCAGGGATAATAGTCCCGGATCAATCATGGTCTGATACAGCAATCTGAGTATTGCAGGGATAATAGTCTCGGATCAATCATGGTCTGGTACAGCAATCTGAGTATTGCAGGGAGTAATAATCTGAGTATTGCAGGGATAATAGTCTCGGATCAATCATGGTCTGGTACAGCAATCTGAGCATTGCAGGGATAATAGTCTCGGATCAATCATGGTCTGGTACAGCAATCTGAGTATTGCAGGGAGTTATAGTCTCGGATCAATCATGGTCTGGTACAGCAATCTGAGTATTGCAGGGAGTATTAGTTTCGGATCAATCATGGTCTGGTACAGCAATCTGAGTATTGCAGAGAGTAATAGTCTCGGATCAATCATGGTCTGGTACAGCAATCTGAGTATTCCAGGGAGTAATAATCTGAGTATTCCAGGGATAATAGTCCCGGATCAATCATGGTCTGATACAGCAATCCGAGTATTGCAGGGATAATAGTCTCGGATCAACAATGGTCTGATACAGCAATCTGAGGGTTGCAGGGATTAATAATCTGAGTATTGCAGGGATAATAGTCTCGGATCAATCATGGTCAGGTACAGCAATCTGAGTATTGCAGGGAGTAATAGTCTCGGATCAATAATGGTCTGGTACAGCAATCTGGGTATTGTAGGGAGTAATAGTCTCGGATAAATCATGGTCTGATACAGCAATCTCAGTATTGCATGGAGTAATATTATCGGATTAATCATGGTCTGGTACAGCAATCTGAGTACTGCAGGGAGTAATAATCTGAGTATTGCAGGGAGTAATAGTCTCGGATCAATCATGGTCTGATACAGCAATCTGAGGGTTGCAGGGATTAATAATCTGAGTATTGCAGGGATAATAGTCTCGGATCAATCATGGTCTGATACAGCAATCTGAGTATTGCAGGGATAATAGTCTCGGATCAATCATGGTCAGGTACAGCAATCTGAGTATTGCAGGGAGTAATAGTCTCGGATCAATAATCGTCTGGTACAGCAATCTGGGTATTGTAGGGAGTAATAGTCTCGGATAAATCATGGTCTGATACAGCAATCTCAGTATTGCATGGAGTAATATTATCGGATTAATCATGGTCTGGTACAGCAATCTGAGTACTGCAGGGAGTAATAATCTGAGTATTGCAGGGATAATAGTCTCGGAACAATTATGGTCTGATACAGCAATCTGAGTATTGCAGGGAGTAATAGTCTCGGATCAATGATGGTATGGTACAGCAATCTGAGTATTGCAGGGAGTAATAGTCTCGGATCAATCATGGTCTGATACAGCAATCTGAGTATTGCAGGGAGTAATACTCTCGGATCAACCATGGTCTGATGCAGCAATCTGAGTATTGCAGGGAGTAATAGTCTCGGATCAATTATGATCTGTTACAGCAATCTGAGGGTTGCAGGGATTAATAATCTGAGTATGGCAGGGATAATAGTCTCGGATCAATAATGGGCGGGTAGAGCAATCTGAGTATTGCAGGGAGTAATAGTCTCGGATCAATCATGGTCTGATACAGCAATCTGAGTATTGCAGGGAGTAATACTCTCGGATCAAGCATGGTCTGATACAGCAATCTGAGTATTGCAGGGAGTAATAGTCTCGGATCAATCATGGTCTGGTACAGCAATCTGAGTATTGCAGGGAGTAATAGTCACGGATCAATCATGGTCTGGTACAGCAATCTGAGTATTGCAGGTGGTAATAGTCTCGGATCAATCATGGTCTGATACAGCAATCTGAGGATTGCAGGGAGTAATAGTCTCGGATCAATCATGGTCTGGTACAGCAATCTCAGTATTGCAGGGAGTAATAATCTGAGTATTGCAGGGATAATAGTCTCGGATCAATCATGGTCTGCTACAGCAATCTGAGCATTGTAGGGATAATAGTCTCGGATCAATCATGGTCAGGTACAGCAATCTGCGTATTGCAGGGACAATAGTCTCGGATCAATCATGGTCTGGTACAGCAATCTGAGTATTGCAGGGATAATAGTCTTGGAACAATCATGGCCTGATACAGCATTCTGCGTATTGCTTGGACATTAGTCTCGGATCAATCATGGTCTGATACAGCAATCTGAGTACTGCAGGGAGTAATAATCTGTGTATTGCAGGGATAATAGTCCCGGATCAATCATGGTCTGATACAGCAATCTGAGTATTGCAGGGATAATAGTCTCGGATCAATCATGGTCTGATACAGTAATCTGAGTATTGCAGGGATAATAGTCTCGGATCAATCATGGTCTGGTACAGCAATCTGAGTATTGCAGGGAGTAATAATCTGAGTATTGCAGGGATAATAGTCTCGGATCAATCATGGTCTGGTACAGCAATCTGAGCATTGCAGGGATAATAGTCTCGGATCAATCATGGTCTGGTACAGCAATCTGAGTATTGCAGGGAGATATAGTCTCGGATCAATCATGGTCTGGTACAGCAATCTGAGTATTGCAAGGAGTATTAGTTTCGGATCAATCATGGTCTGGTACAGCAATCTGAGTATTGCAGGGAGTAACATTCTCAGATCAATCATGGTCTGGTACAGCAATCTGAGTATTGCAGGGAGTAATAGTCTCGGATCAACCATGGTCTGATACAGCAATCTGAGTATTGCAGAGAGTAATAGTCTCGGATCAATCATGGTCTGGTACAGCAATCTGAGTATTCCAGGGAGTAATAATCTGAGTATTGCAGGGATAATAGTCCCGGATCAATCATGGCCTGATACAGCAATCCGAGTATTGCAGGGATAATAGTCTCGGATCAATCATGGTCTGATACAGCAATCTGAGTATTGCAGAGAGTAATAGTCTCGGATCAATCATAGTCTGGTACAGCAATCTGAGTATTGCAGGGAGTAATAGTAGCGGATCAACCATGGTCTGATAGAGCAATCTGAGTATTGCAGGGTGTAATAATCTGAGTATTGCAGGGATAATAGACACGGATCAATCATGGTCTGATACAGCAATCTGAGTATTGCAGGGCTAATAGTCTCGGTTCAATCATGGTCTGGTACAGCAATCTGAGTATTGCAGGGGGTAATAGTCTCTAATCAATCATCGTCTGCAACAGCAATCTGAGGATTGCAGGGATAATAGTCTCGGATCAATCATGGTCTGGTACAGCAATCGGAGTATTGCAGGGAGTAATAGTCTCGGATCAATCATGGTCTGGTACAGCAATCTGAGTATTGCAGGGAGTAATAGTCTCGGATCAATCATGGTCTGATACAGCAATCTGAGGGTTGCAGGGTTTAATAATCTGAGTATTGCAGGGATAATAGTCTCGGATCAATCATGGTCTGATACAGCAATCTGAGTATTGCAGGGATAATAGTCTCGGATCAATCATGGTCAGGTACAGCAATCTGAGTATTGCAGGGAGTAATAGTCTCGGATCAATAATGGTCTGGTACAGCAATCTTGGTATTGTAGGGAGTAATAGTCTCGGATAAATCATGGTCTGATACAGCAATCTCAGTATTGCATGGAGTAATAGTCTCGGATTAATCATGGTCTGGTACAGCAATCTGAGTATTGCAGGGAGTAATAATCTGAGTATTGCAGGGATAATAGTCTCGGATCAATTATGGTCTGATACAGCAATCTGAGTATTGCAGGGAGTAATAGTCTCGGATCAATGATGGTATGGTACAGCAATCTGAGTATTGCAGGGAGAAATAGTCTCGGATCAATCATGGTCTGATACAGCAATCTGAGTATTGCAGGGAGTAATACTCTGGGATCAACCATGGTCTGATACAGCAATCTGAGTATTGCAGGGAGTAATAGTCTCGGATCAATTATGGTCTGATACAGCAATCTGAGTATTGCAGGGAGTAATAGTCTCGGATCAATGATGGTATGGTACAGCAATCTGAGTATTGCAGGGAGTAATAGTCTCGGATCAATCATGGTCTGATACAGCAATCTGAGTATTGCAGGGAGTAATACTCTCGGATCAACCATGGTCTGATGCAGCAATCTGAGTATTGCAGGGAGTAATAGTCTCGGATCAATTATGATCTGTTACAGCAATCTGAGGGTTGCAGGGATTAATAATCTGAGTATGGCAGGGATAATAGTCTCGGATCAATAATGGGCGGGTAGAGCAATCTGAGTATTGCAGGGAGTAATAGTCTCGGATCAATCATGGTCTGATACAGCAATCTGAGTATTGCAGGGAGTAATACTCTCGGATCAAGCATGGTCTGATACAGCAATCTGAGTATTGCAGGGAGTAATAGTCTCGGATCAATCATGGTCTGGTACAGCAATCTGAGTATTGCAGGGAGTAATAGTCACGGATCAATCATGGTCTGGTACAGCAATCTGAGTATTGCAGGTGGTAATAGTCTCGGATCAATCATGGTCTGATACAGCAATCTGAGGATTGCAGGGAGTAATAGTCTCGGATCAATCATGGTCTGGTACAGCAATCTCAGTATTGCAGGGAGTAATAATCTGAGTATTGCAGGGATAATAGTCTCGGATCAATCATGGTCTGCTACAGCAATCTGAGCATTGTAGGGATAATAGTCTCGGATCAATCATGGTCAGGTACAGCAATCTGCGTATTGCAGGGACAATAGTCTCGGATCAATCATGGTCTGGTACAGCAATCTGAGTATTGCAGGGATAATAGTCTTGGATCAATCATGGCCTGATACAGCATTCTGCGTATTGCTTGGACATTAGTCTCGGATCAATCATGGTCTGATACAGCAATCTGAGTACTGCAGGGAGTAATAATCTGTGTATTGCAGGGATAATAGTCCCGGATCAATCATGGTCTGATACAGCAATCTGAGTATTGCAGGGATAATAGTCTCGGATCAATCATGGTCTGATACAGTAATCTGAGTATTGCAGGGATAATAGTCTCGGATCAATCATGGTCTGGTACAGCAATCTGAGTATTGCAGGGAGTAATAATCTGAGTATTGCAGGGATAATAGTCTCGGATCAATCATGGTCTGGTACAGCAATCTGAGCATTGCAGGGATAATAGTCTCGGATCAATCATGGTCTGGTACAGCAATCTGAGTATTGCAGGGAGATATAGTCTCGGATCAATCATGGTCTGGTACAGCAATCTGAGTATTGCAAGGAGTATTAGTTTCGGATCAATCATGGTCTGGTACAGCAATCTGAGTATTGCAGGGAGTAACATTCTCAGATCAATCATGGTCTGGTACAGCAATCTGAGTATTGCAGGGAGTAATAGTCTCGGATCAACCATGGTCTGATACAGCAATCTGAGTATTGCAGAGAGTAATAGTCTCGGATCAATCATGGTCTGGTACAGCAATCTGAGTATTCCAGGGAGTAATAATCTGAGTATTGCAGGGATAATAGTCCCGGATCAATCATGGCCTGATACAGCAATCCGAGTATTGCAGGGATAATAGTCTCGGATCAATCATGGTCTGATACAGCAATCTGTGTATTGCAGAGAGTAATAGTCTCGGATCAATCATAGTCTGGTACAGCAATCTGAGTATTGCAGGGAGTAATAGTAGCGGATCAACCATGGTCTGATAGAGCAATCTGAGTATTGCAGGGTGTAATAATCTGAGTATTGCAGGGATAATAGACACGGATCAATCATGGTCTGATACAGCAATCTGAGTATTGCAGGGCTAATAGTCTCGGTTCAATCATGGTCTGGTACAGCAATCTGAGTATTGCAGGGGGTAATAGTCTCTAATCAATCATCGTCTGCAACAGCAATCTGAGGATTGCAGGGATAATAGTCTCGGATCAATCATGGTCTGGTACAGCAATCGGAGTATTGCAGGGAGTAATAGTCTCGGATCAATCATGGTCTGGTACAGCAATCTGAGTATTGCAGGGAGTAATAGTCTCGGATCAATCATGGTCTGATACAGCAATCTGAGGGTTGCAGGGTTTAATAATCTGAGTATTGCAGGGATAATAGTCTCGGATCAATCATGGTCTGATACAGCAATCTGAGTATTGCAGGGATAATAGTCTCGGATCAATCATGGTCAGGTACAGCAATCTGAGTATTGCAGGGAGTAATAGTCTCGGATCAATAATGGTCTGGTACAGCAATCTTGGTATTGTAGGGAGTAATAGTCTCGGATAAATCATGGTCTGATACAGCAATCTCAGTATTGCATGGAGTAATAGTCTCGGATTAATCATGGTCTGGTACAGCAATCTGAGTATTGCAGGGAGTAATAATCTGAGTATTGCAGGGATAATAGTCTCGGATCAATTATGGTCTGATACAGCAATCTGAGTATTGCAGGGAGTAATAGTCTCGGATCAATGATGGTATGGTACAGCAATCTGAGTATTGCAGGGAGAAACAGTCTCGGATCAATCATGGTCTGATACAGCAATCTGAGTATTGCAGGGAGTAATACTCTGGGATCAACCATGGTCTGATACAGCAATCTGAGTATTGCAGGGAGTAATAGTCTCGGATCAATTATGGTCTGATACAGCAATCTGAGGGTTGCAGGGATTAATAATCTGAGTATGGCAGGGATAATAGTCTCGGATCAATCATGGTCTGATACACAATCTGAATATTGCAGGGATAATAGTCTGGGATCAATCATGGTCAGGTACAGCAATCTGAGTATTGCAGGGAGTAATAGTCTCGGATCAATAATGGTCTGGTACAGCAATCTGGGTATTGTAGAGAGTAATAGTCTCGGATAAATCATGGTCTGATACAGCAATCTCAGTATTCCATGGAGTAATAGTCTCGGATTAATTATGGTCTGGTACAGTAATCTGAGTATTGCAGGGACAATAGTCTCGGATCAATCATGGTCTGGTACAGCAATCTGAGTATTGCAGGGATAATAGTCTTGGATCAATCATGGTCTGATACAGCATTCTGCGTATTGCTTGGACATTAGTCTCGGATCAATCATGGTCTGATACAGCAATCTGAGTACTGCAGGGAGTAATAATCTGTGTATTGCAGGGATAATAGTCCCGGATCAATCATGGTCTGATACAGCAATCTGAGTATTGCAGGGATAATAGTCTCGGATCAATCATGGTCTGATACAGTTATCTGAGTATTGCAGGGATAATAGTCTCGGATCAATCATGGTCTGGTACAGCAATCTGAGTATTGCAGGGAGTAATAATCTGAGTATTGCAGGGATAATAGTCTCGGATCAATCATGGTCTGGTACAGCAATCTGAGCATTGCAGGGATAATAGTCTCGCATCAATCATGGTCTGGTTCAGCAATCTGAGTATTGCAGGGAGATATAGTCTCGGATCAATCATGGTCTGGTACAGCAATCTGAGTATTGCAAGGAGTATTAGTTTCGGATCAATCATGGTCTGGTACAGCAATCTGAGTATTGCAGGGAGTAACATTCTCAGATCAATCATGGTCTGGTACAGCAATCTGAGTATTGCAGGGAGTAATAGTCTCGGATCAACCATGGTCTGATACAGCAATCTGAGTATTGCAGAGAGTAATAGTCTCGGATCAATCATGGTCTGGTACAGCAATCTGAGTATTCCAGGGAGTAATAATCTGAGTATTGCAGGGATAATAGTCCCGGATCAATCATGGCCTGATACAGCAATCCGAGTATTGCAGGGATAATAGTCTCGGATCAATCATGGTCTGATACAGCAATCTGAGTATTGCAGAGAGTAATAGTCTCGGATCAATCATAGTCTGGTACAGCAATCTGAGTATTGCAGGGAGTAATAGTAGCGGATCAACCATGGTCTGATACAGCAATCTGAGTATTGCAGGGTGTAATAATCTGAGTATTGCAGGGATAATAGACACGGATCAATCATGGTCTGATACAGCAATCTGAGTATTGCAGGGCTAATAGTCTCGGTTCAATCATGGTCTGGTACAGCAATCTGAGTATTGCAGGGGGTAATAGTCTCTAATCAATCATGGTCTGCAACAGCAATCTGAGGATTGCAGGGATAATAGTCTCGGATTAATCATGGTCTGGTACAGCAATCGGAGTATTGCAGGGAGTAATAGTCTCGGATCAATCATGGTCTGGTACAGCAATCTGAGTATTGCAGGGAGTAATAGTCTCGGATCAATCATGGTCTGATACAGCAATCTGAGGATTGCACGGAGTAATAGTCTCGGATCAATCATGGTCTGATACAGCAATCTGCGTATTGCTTGGACATTAGTCTCGGATCAATCATGGTCTGATACAGCAATCTGTGTATTGCAGGGAGTAATAATCTGAGTATTGCAGGGATAATAGTCCCGGATCAATCATGGTCTGATACAGCAATCTGAGTATTGCAGGGATAATAGTCTCGGATCAATCATGGTCTGATACAGCAATCTGAGTATTGCAGGGATAATAGTCTCGGATTAATCATGGTCTGGTACAGCAATCTGAGTATTGCAGGGAGTAATAATCTGAGTATTGCAGGGATAATAGTCTCGGATCAATTATGGTCTGATACAGCAATCTGAGTATTGCAGGGAGTAATAGTCTCGGATCAATGATGGTATGGTACAGCAATCTGAGTATTGCAGGGAGTAATAGTCTCGGATCAATCATGGTCTGATACAGCAATCTGAGTATTGCAGGGAGTAATACTCTGGGATCAACCATGGTCTGATACAGCAATCTGAGTATTGCAGGGAGTAATAGTCTCGGATCAATTATGGTCTGATACAGCAATCTGAGGGTTGCAGGGATTAATAATCTGAGTATGGCAGGGATAATAGTCTCGGATCAATCATGGTCTGATACACAATCCGAGTATTGCAGGGATAATAGTCTCTGATCAATCATGGTCAGGTACAGCAATCTGAGTATTGCAGGGAGTAATAGTCTCGGATCAATAATGGTCTGGTACAGCAATCTGGGTATTGTAGAGAGTAATAGTCTCGGATAAATCATGGTCTGATACAGTAATCTCAGTATTCCATGGAGTAATAGTCTCGGATTAATAATGGTCTGGTACAGTAATCTGAGTATTGCAGGGAGTAATAATCTGAGTTTTGCAGGGATAATAGTCTCGGATCAATTATGGTCTGATACAGCAATCTGAGTATTGCAGGGAGTAATAGTCTCGGATCAATGATGGCATGGTACAGCAATCTGAGTATTGCAGGGAGGAATAGTCTCGGATCAATCATGGTCTGGTACAGCAATCTAAGTATTGCAGGGAGTAATAGACTCGGATCAATCATGGTCTGATACAGCAATCTGAGTATTGCAGGGAGTAATAGTCTCGGATCAATCATGGTCTGATACAGCATTCTGCGTATTGCAGGGACAATAGTCTCGGATCAATCATGGTCTGGTACAGCAATCTGAGTATTGCAGGGATAATAGTCTCGGATCAATCATGGTCTGATACAGCAATCTGCGTATTGCTTGGACATTAGTCTCGGATCAATCATGGTCTGATACAGCAATCTGTGTATTGCAGGGAGTAATAATCTGAGTATTGCAGGGATAATAGTCCCGGATCAATCATGGTCTGATACAGCAATCTGAGTATTGCAGGGATAATAGTCTCGGATCAATCATGGTCTGATACAGCAATCTGAGTATTGCAGGGATAATAGTCTCGGATTAATCATGGTCTGGTACAGCAATCTGAGTATTGCAGGGAGTAATAATCTGAGTATTGCAGGGATAATAGTCTCGGATCAATCATGGTCTGGTACAGCAATCTGAGCGTTGTAGGGTTAATAGTCTCGGATCAATCATGGTCTGGTACAGCAATCTGCGTATTGCAGGGACAATAGTCTCGGATCAATCATGGTCTGGTACAGCAATCTGAGTATTGCAGAGATAATATTCTTGGATCAATCATGGTCTGATACAGCAATCTGCGTATTGCTTGCACATTTGTCTCGGATCAATCATGGTCTGATACAGCAATCTGAGTATTGCAGGGAGTAATAATCTGTGTATTGCAGGGATAATATTCCCGGATCAATCATGGTCTGATACAGCAATCTGAGGATTGCAGGGAGTAATAGTCTCGGATCAATCATGGTCTGGTACAGCAATCTGAGTATTGCAGGGAGTAATAGACTCGGATCAATCATGGTCTGATACAGCAATCTGAGTATTGCAGGGAGTAATAGTCTCGGATCAATCATGGTCTGATACAGCAATCTGCGTATTGCAGGGACAATAGTCTCGGATCAATCATGGTCTGGTACAGCAATCTGAGTATTGCAGGGATAATAGTCTCGGATCAATCATGGTCTGATACAGCAATCTGCGTATTGCTTGGACATTAGTCTCGGATCAATCATGGTCTGATACAGCAATCTGAGTATTGCAGGGAGTAATAATCTGAGTATTGCAGGGATAATAGTCCCGGATCAATCATGGTCTGATACAGCAATCTGAGTATTGCAGGGATAATAGTCTCGGATCAATCATGGTCTGATACAGCAATCTGAGTATTGCAGGGATAGTAGTCTCGGATTAATCATGGTCTGGTACAGCAATCTGAGTATTGCAGGGAGTAATAATCTGAGTATTGCAGGGATAATAGTCTCGGATCAATCATGGTCTGGTACAGCAATCTGAGCATTGCAGGGATATTAGTCTCGGATCAATCATGGTCTGGTACAGCAATCTGAGTATTGCAGAGAGTTATAGTATCGGATCAATCATGGTCTGGTACAGCAATCTGAGTATTGCAGGGAGTATTAGTTTCGGATCAATCATGGTCTGGTACAGCAATCTGAGTATTGCAGGTAGTAACATTCTCAGATCAATCATGGTCTGGTACAGCAATCTGAGTATTGCAGGGTGTAATAGTCTCGGATCAACCATGGTCTGATACAGCAATCTGAGTATTGCAGAGAGTAATAGTCTCGGATCAATCATGGTCTGGTACAGCAATCTGAGTATTGCAGGGAGTAATAATCTGTGTATTGCAGGGATAATAGTCCCTGATCAATCATGGTCTGATACAGCAATCCGAGTATTGCAGGGATAATAGTCTCGGATCAATCATGGTCTGGTACAGCAATCTGTGTATTGCAGGGAGTAATAGTCTCGGATCAATCATGGTCTGATACAGCAATCTGAGGGTTGCAGGGATTAATAATCTGAGTATTGCAGGGATAATAGTCTCGGATCAATCATGGTCTGATACAGCAATCTGAGTATTGCAGGGATAATAGTCTCGGATCAATCATGGTCAGGTACAGCAATCTGAGTATTGCAGGGAGTAATAGTCTCGGATCAATAATGGTCTGGTACAGCAATCTGGGTAATGTAGGGAGTAATAGTCTCGGATAAATCATGGTCTGATACAGCAATCTCAGTATTGCAGGGAGTAATAATCTGAGTATTGCAGGGATAATAGTCTCGGATCAATTATGGTCTGATACAGCAATCTGAGTATTGCAGGGAGTAATAGTCTCGGATCAATGATGGTATGGTACAGCAATCTGAGTATTGCAGGGAGTAATAGTCTCGGATCAATCATGGTCTGATACAGCAATCTGAGTATTGCAGGGAGTAATACTCTCGGATCAACCATGGTCTGATACAGCAATCTGAGTATTCCAGGGAGTAATAGTCTCGGATCAATTATGGTCTGATACAGCAATCTGAGTATTGCAGGGAGTAATAGTCTCGGATCAATCATGGTCTGGTACAGCAATCTGAATATTGCAGGGATAATAGTCTCGGATCAATCATGGTCATATACAGCAATCTGCGCATTGCAGGGACAATAGTCTCGGATCAGTGATGGTCTGGTACAGCAATCTGAGTATTGCAGGGAGTAATAGTCTCGGATCAATCATGGTCTGGTACAGCAATCTGAGTATTGCAGGGAGTAATAGTCTCGGATCAACCATGGTCTGATACAGCAATCTGAGTATTGCAGGGAGTAATAGTCTCGGATCAATTATGGTCTGATACAGCAATCTGAGGGTTGCAGGGATTAATAATCTGAGTATGGCAGGGATAATAGTCTCGGATCAATCATGGTCTGATACACAATCTGAGTATTGCAGGGAGTAATAGTCTCGGATCAATAATGGTCTGGTACAGCAATCTGGGTATTGTAGAGGGTAATAGTCTCGGATAAATCATGGTCTGATACAGCAATCTCAGTATTCCATGGAGTAATAGTCTCGGATTAATTATGGTCTGGTACAGTAATCTGAGTATTGCAGGGACAATAGTCTCGGATCAATCATGGTCTGGTACAGCAATCTGAGTATTGCAGGGATAATAGTCTTGGATCAATCATGGTCTGATACAGCATTCTGCGTATTGCTTGGACATTAGTCTCGGATCAATCATGGTCTGATACAGCAATCTGAGTACTGCAGGGAGTAATAATCTGTGTATTGCAGGGATAATAGTCCCGGATCAATCATGGTCTGATACAGCAATCTGAGTATTGCAGGGATAATAGTCTCGGATCAATCATGGTCTGATACAGTTATCTGAGTATTGCAGGGATAATAGTCTCGGATCAATAATGGTCTGGTACAGCAATCTGAGTATTGCAGGGAGTAATAATCTGAGTATTGCAGGGATAATAGTCTCGGATCAATCATGGTCTGGTACAGCAATCTGAGCATTGCAGGGATAATAGTCTCGGATCAATCATGGTCTGGTACAGCAATCTGAGTATTGCAGGGAGATATAGTCTCGGATCAATCATGGTCTGGTACAGCAATCTGAGTATTGCAAGGAGTATTAGTTTCGGATCAATCATGGTCTGGTACAGCAATCTGAGTATTGCAGGGAGTAACATTCTCAGATCAATCATGGTCTGGTACAGCAATCTGAGTATTGCAGGGAGTAATAGTCTCGGATCAACCATGGTCTGATACAGCAATCTGAGTATTGCAGAGAGTAATAGTCTCGGATCAATCATGGTCTGGTACAGCAATCTGAGTATTCCAGGGAGTAATAATCTGAGTATTGCAGGGATAATAGTCCCGGATCAATCATGGCCTGATACAGCAATCCGAGTATTGCAGGGATAATAGTCTCGGATCAATCATGGTCTGATACAGCAATCTGAGTATTGCAGAGAGTAATAGTCTCGGATCAATCATAGTCTGGTACAGCAATCTGAGTATTGCAGGGAGTAATAGTAGCGGATCAACCATGGTCTGATACAGCAATCTGAGTATTGCAGGGTGTAATAATCTGAGTATTGCAGGGATAATAGACACGGATCAATCATGGTCTGATACAGCAATCTGAGTATTGCAGGGCTAATAGTCTCGGTTCAATCATGGTCTGGTACAGCAATCTGAGTATTGCAGGGGGTAATAGTCTCTAATCAATCATGGTCTGCAACAGCAATCTGAGGATTGCAGGGATAATAGTCTCGGATTAATCATGGTCTGGTACAGCAATCGGTGTATTGCAGGGAGTAATAGTCTCGGATCAATCATGGTCTGGTACAGCAATCTGAGTATTGCAGGGAGTAATAGTCTCGGATCAATCATGGTCTGATACAGCAATCTGAGGGTTGCAGGGTTTAATAATCTGAGTATTGCAGGGATAATAGTCTCGGATCAATCATGGTCTGATACAGCAATCTGAGTATTGCAGGGATAATAGTCTCGGATCAATCATGGTCAGGTACAGCAATCTGAGTATTGCAGGGAGTAATAGTCTCGGATCAATAATGGTCTGGTACAGCAATCTGGGTATTGTAGGGAGTAATAGTCTCGGATAAATCATGGTCTGATACAGCAATCTCAGTATTGCATGGAGTAATAGTCTCGGATTAATCATGGTCTGGTACAGCAATCTGAGTATTGCAGGGAGTAATAATCTGAGTATTGCAGGGATAATAGTCTCGGATCAATTATGGTCTGATACAGCAATCTGAGTATTGCAGGGAGTAATAGTCTCGGATCAATGATGGTATGGTACAGCAATCTGAGTATTGCAGGGAGAAATAGTCTCGGATCAATCATGGTCTGATACAGCAATCTGAGTATTGCAGGGAGTAATACTCTGGGATCAACCATGGTCTGATACAGCAATCTGAGTATTGCAGGGAGTAATAGTCTCGGATCAATTATGGTCTGATACAGCAATCTGAGGGTTGCAGGGATTAATAATCTGAGTATGGCAGGGTTAATAGTCTCGGATCAATCATGGTCTGATACACAATCTGAGTATTGCAGGGATAATAGTCTCTGATCAATCATGGTCAGGTACAGCAATCTGAGTATTGCAGGGAGTAATAGTCTCGGATCAATAATGGTCTGGTACAGCAATCTGGGTATTGTAGAGAGTAATAGTCTCGGATAAATCATGGTCTGATACAGTAATCTCAGTATTCCATGGAGTAATAGTCTCGGATTAATAATGGTCTGGTACAGTAATCTGAGTATTGCAGGGAGTAATAATCTGAGTTTTGCAGGGATAATAGTCTCGGATCAATTATGGTCTGATACAGCAATCTGAGTATTGCAGGGAGTAATAGTCTCGGATCAATGATGGCATGGTACAGCAATCTGAGTATTGCAGGGAGGAATAGTCTCGGATCAATCATGGTCTGGTACAGCAATCTAAGTATTGCAGGGAGTAATAGACTCGGATCAATCATGGTCTGATACAGCAATCTGAGTATTGCAGGGAGTAATAGTCTCGGATCAATCATGGTCTGATACAGCATTCTGCGTATTGCAGGGACAATCGTCTCGGATCAATCATGGTCTGGTACAGCAATCTGAGTATTGCAGGGATAATAGTCTCGGATCAATCATGGTCTGATACAGCAATCTGCGTATTGCTTGGACATTAGTCTCGGATCAATCATGGTCTGATACAGCAATCTGTGTATTGCAGGGAGTAATAATCTGAGTATTGCAGGGATAATAGTCCCGGATCAATCATGGTCTGATACAGCAATCTGAGTATTGCAGGGATAATAGTCTCGGATCAATCATGGTCTGATACAGCAATCTGAGTATTGCAGGGATAATAGTCTCGGATTAATCATGGTCTGGTACAGCAATCTGAGTATTGCAGGGAGTAATAATCTGAGTATTGCAGGGATAATAGTCTCGGATCAATCATGGTCTGGTACAGCAATCTGAGCGTTGTAGGGTTAATAGTCTCGGATCAATCATGGTCTGGTACAGCAATCTGCGTATTGCAGGGACAATAGTCTCGGATCAATCATGGTCTGGTACAGCAATCTGAGTATTGCAGGGATAATAGTCTCGGATCAATCATGGTCTGATACAGCAATCTGCGTATTGCTTGCACATTTGTCTCGGATCAATCATGGTCTGATACAGCAATCTGAGTATTGCAGGGAGTAATAATCTGTGTATTGCAGGGATAATATTCCCGGATCAATCATGGTCTGATACAGCAATCTGAGGATTGCAGGGAGTAATAGTCTCGGATCAATCATGGTCTGGTACAGCAATCTGAGTATTGCAGGGAGTAATAGACTCGGATCAATCATGGTCTGATACAGCAATCTGAGTATTGCAGGGAGTAATAGTCTCGGATCAATCATGGTCTGATACAGCAATCTGCGTATTGCAGGGACAATAGTCTCGGATCAATCATGGTCTGGTACAGCAATCTGAGTATTGCAGGGATAATAGTCTCGGATCAATCATGGTCTGATACAGCAATCTGCGTATTGCTTGGACATTAGTCTCGGATCAATCATGGTCTGATACAGCAATCTGAGTATTGCAGGGAGTAATAATCTGAGTATTGCAGGGATAATAGTCCCGGATCAATCATGGTCTGATACAGCAATCTGAGTATTGCAGGGATAATAGTCTCGGATCAATCATGGTCTGATACAGCAATCTGAGTATTGCAGGGATAGTAGTCTCGGATTAATCATGGTCTGGTACAGCAATCTGAGTATTGCAGGGAGTAATAATCTGAGTATTGCAGGGATAATATTCTCGGATCAATCATGGTCTGGTACAGCAATCTGAGCATTGCAGGGATATTAGTCTCGGATCAATCATGGTCTGGTACAGCAATCTGAGTATTGCAGAGAGTTATAGTATCGGATCAATCATGGTCTGGTACAGCAATCTGAGTATTGCAGGGAGTATTAGTTTCGGATCAATCATGGTCTGGTACAGCAATCTGAGTATTGCAGGTAGTAACATTCTCAGATCAATCATGGTCTGGTACAGCAATCTGAGTATTGCAGGGTGTAATAGTCTCGGATCAACCATGGTCTGATACAGCAATCTGAGTATTGCAGAGAGTAATAGTCTCGGATCAATCATGGTCTGGTACAGCAATCTGAGTATTGCAGGGAGTAATAATCTGTGTATTGCAGGGATAATAGTCCCTGATCAATTATGGTCTGATACAGCAATCCGAGTATTGCAGGGATAATAGTCTCGGATCAATCATGGTCTGGTACAGCAATCTGTGTATTGCAGGGAGTAATAGTCTCGGATCAATCATGGTCTGATACAGCAATCTGAGGGTTGCAGGGATTAATAATCTGAGTATTGCAGGGATAACAGTCTCGGATCAATCATGGTCTGATACAGCAATCTGAGTATTGCAGGGATAATAGTCTCGGATCAATCATGGTCAGGTACAGCAATCTGAGTATTGCAGGGAGTAATAGTCTCGGATCAATAATGGTCTGGTACAGCAATCTGGGTATTGTAGGGAGTAATAGTCTCGGATAAATCATGGTCTGATACAGCAATCTCAGTATTGCAGGGAGTAATAATCTGAGTATTGCAGGGGTAATAGTCTCGGATCAATTATGGTCTGATACAGCAATCTGAGTATTGCAGGGAGTAATAGTCTCGGATCAATGATGGTATGGTACAGCAATCTGAGTATTGCAGGGAGTAATAGTCTCGGATCAATCATGGTCTGATACAGCAATCTGAGTATTGCAGGGAGTAATACTCTCGGATCAACCATGGTCTGATACAGCAATCTGAGTATTGCAGGGAGTAATAGTCTCGGATCAATTATGGTCTGATACAGCAATCTGAGTATTGCAGGGAGTAATAGTCTCGGATCAATCATGGTCTGGTACAGCAATCTGAATATTGCAGGGATAATAGTCTCGGATCAATCATGGTCATATACAGCAATCTGCGCATTGCAGGGACAATAGTCTCGGATCAGTGATGGTCTGGTACAGCAATCTGAGTATTGCAGGGAGTAATAGTCTCGGATCAATCATGGTCTGGTACAGCAATCTGAGTATTGCAGGGAGTAATAGTCTCGGATCAACCATGGTCTGATACAGCAATCTGAGTATTGCAGGGAGTAATAGTCTCGGATCAATTATGGTCTGATACAGCAATCTGAGGGTTGCAGGGATTAATAATCTGAGTATGGCAGGGATAATAGTCTCGGATCAATCATGGTCTGATACACAATCTGAGTATTGCAGGGATAATAGTCTCGGATCAATCATGGTCAGGTACAGCAATCTGAGTATTGCAGGGAGTAATAGTCTCGGATCAATAATGGTCTGGTACAGCAATCTGGGTATTGTAGAGGGTAATAGTCTCGGATAAATCATGGTCTGATACAGCAATCTCAGTATTCCATGGAGTAATAGTCTCGGATTAATTATGGTCTGGTACATTAATCTGAGTATTGCAGGGAGTAATAATCTGAATTTTGCAGGGATAATAGTCTCGGATCAATTATGGTCTGATACAGCAATCTGAGTATTGCAGGGAGTAATAGTCTCGGATCAATTATGGTCTGATACAGCAATCTGAGGGTTGCAGGGATTAATAATCTGAGTATGGCAGGGATAATAGTCTCGGATCAATCATGGTCTGATACACAATCTGAGTATTGCAGGGATAATAGTCTCGGATCAATCATGGTCAGGTACAGCAATCTGAGTATTGCAGGGAGTAATAGTCTCGGATCAATAATGGTCTGGTACAGCAATCTGGGTATTGTAGAGGGTAATAGTCTCGGATAAATCATGGTCTGATACAGCAATCTCAGTATTCCATGGAGTAATAGTCTCGGATTAATTATGGTCTGGTACAGTAATCTGAGTATTGCAGGGAGTAATAATCTGAATTTTGCAGGGATAATAGTCTCGGATCTATTATGGTCTGATACAGCAATCTGAGTATTGCAGGGAGTAATAGTCTCGGATCAATGATGGTATGGTACAGCAATCTGAGTATTGCAGGGAGTAATAGTCTCGGATCAATCATGGTCTGGTACAGCAATCTGAATATTGCAGGGATAATAGTCTCGGATCAATCATGGTCATATACAGCAATCTGCGCATTGCAGGGACAATAGTCTCGGATCAGTGATGGTCTGGTACAGCAATCTGAGTATTGCAGGGAGTAATAGTCTCGGATCAATCATGGTCTGGTACAGCAATCTGAGTATTGCAGGGAGCAATAGTCTCGGATCAATCATGGTCTGGTACAGCAATCTGAGTATTGCAGGTGGTAATAGTCTCGGATCAATCATGGTCTTATACAGCAATCTGAGGATTGCAGGGAGTAATATTCTCGGATCAATCATGGTCTGGTACAGCAATCTGAGTATTGCAGAGAGTTATAGTATCGGATCAATCATGGTCTGGTACAGCAATCTGAGTATTGCAGGGAGTATTAGTTTCGGATCAATCATGGTCTGGTACAGCAATCTGAGTATTGCAGGTAGTAACATTCTCAGATCAATCATGGTCTGGTACAGCAATCTGAGTATTGCAGGGTGTAATAGTCTCGGATCAACCATGGTCTGATACAGCAATCTGAGTATTGCAGAGAGTAATAGTCTCGGATCAATCATGGTCTGGTACAGCAATCTGAGTATTGCAGGGAGTAATAATCTGTGTATTGCAGGGATAATAGTCCCTGATCAATCATGGTCTGATACAGCAATCCGAGTATTGCAGGGATAATAGTCTCGGATCAATCATGGTCTGGTACAGCAATCTGTGTATTGCAGGGAGTAATAGTCTCGGATCAATCATGGTCTGATACAGCAATCTGAGGGTTGCAGGGATTAATAATCTGAGTATTGCAGGGATAATAGTCTCGGATCAATCATGGTCTGATACAGCAATCTGAGTATTGCAGGGATAATAGTCTCGGATCAATCATGGTCAGGTACAGCAATCTGAGTATTGCAGGGAGTAATAGTCTCGGATCAATAATGGTCTGGTACAGCAATCTGGGTATTGTAGGGAGTAATAGTCTCGGATAAATCATGGTCTGATACAGCAATCTCAGTATTGCAGGGAGTAATAATCTGAGTATTGCAGGGATAATAGTCTCGGATCAATTATGGTCTGATACAGCAATCTGAGTATTGCAGGGAGTAATAGTCTCGGATCAATGATGGTATGGTACAGCAATCTGAGTATTGCAGGGAGTAATAGTCTCGGATCAATCATGGTCTGATACAGCAATCTGAGTATTGCAGGGTGTAATACTCTCGGATCAACCATGGTCTGATACAGCAATCTGAGTATTGCAGGGAGTAATAGTCTCGGATCAATTATGGTCTGATACAGCAATCTGAGTATTGCAGGGAGTAATAGTCTCGGATCAATCATGGTCTGGTACAGCAATCTGAATATTGCTGGGATAATAGTCTCGGATCAATCATGGTCATATACAGCAATCTGCGCATTGCAGGGACAATAGTCTCGGATCAGTGATGGTCTGGTACAGCAATCTGAGTATTGCAGGGAGTAATAGTCTCGGATCAATCATGGTCTGGTACAGCAATCTGAGTATTGCAGGGAGTAATAGTCTCGGATCAACCATGGTCTGATACAGCAATCTGAGTATTGCAGGGAGTAATAGTCTCGGATCAATTATGGTCTGATACAGCAATCTGAGGGTTGCAGGGATTAATAATCTGAGTATGGCAGGGATAATAGTCTCGGATCAATCATGGTCTGATACACAATCTGAGTATTGCAGGGATAATAGTCTCGGATCAATCATGGTCAGGTACAGCAATCTGAGTATTGCAGGGAGTAATAGTCTCGGATCAATAATGGTCTGGTACAGCAATCTGGGTATTGTAGAGGGTAATAGTCTCGGATAAATCATGGTCTGATACAGCAATCTCAGTATTCCATGGAGTAATAGTCTCGGATTAATTATGGTCTGGTACAGTAATCTGAGTATTGCAGGGAGTAATAATCTGAATTTTGCAGGGATAATAGTCTCGGATCAATTATGGTCTGATACAGCAATCTGAGTATTGCAGGGAGTAATAGTCTCGGATCAATGATGGTATGGTACAGCAATCTGAGTATTGCAGGGAGTAATAGTCTCGGATCAATCATGGTCTGGTACAGCAATCTGAATATTGCAGGGATAATAGTCTCGGATCAATCATGGTCATATACAGCAATCTGCGCATTGCAGGGACAATAGTCTCGGATCAGTGATGGTCTGGTACAGCAATCTGAGTATTGCAGGGAGTAATAGTCTCGGATCAATCATGGTCTGGTACAGCAATCTGAGTATTGCAGGGAGTAATAGTCTCGGATCAATCATGGTCTGGTACAGCAATCTGAGTATTGCAGGTGGTAATAGTCTCGGATCAATCATGGTCTTATACAGCAATCTGAGGATTGCAGGGAGTAATATTCTCGGATCAATCATGGTCTGGTACAGCAATCTGAGTATTGCAGGGAGTAATAGTCTCGGATCAATCATGGTCTGATACAGCAATCTGCGTATTGCAGGGACAATAGTCTCGGATCAATCATGGTCTGGTACAGCAATCTGAGTATTGAAGGGATAATATTCTCGGATCAATCATGGTCTGATACAGCATTCTGCGTATTGCTTGGACATTAGTCTCGGATCAATCATGGTCTGATACAGCAATCAGAGTATTGCAGGGAGTAATAATCTGAGTATTGCAGGGATAATAGTCGCGGATCAATCATGGTCTGATACAGCAATCTGAGTATTGCAGGGATAATAGGCTCGGATCAATCATGGTCTGGTACAGCAATCTGAGTATTGCAGGGATAATAGTCTCGGATCAATCATGGTCTGGTACAGCAATCTGAGCATTGTAGGGATAATAGTCTCGGATCAATCAAGGTCTGGTACAGCAATCTGCGTATTGCAGGGACAATAGTCTCGGATCAATCATGGTCTGGTACAGCCATCTGAGTATTGCAGGGATAATAGTCTTGGATCAATCATGGTCTGATACTGCATTCTGCGTATTGCTTGGACATTAGTCTCGGATCAATCATGGTCTGATACAGCAATCTGAGTACTGCAGGGAGTAATAATCTGTGTATTGCAGGGATAATAGTCCCGGATCAATCATGGTCTGATACAGCAATCTGAGTATTGCAGGGATAATAGTCTCGGATCAATCATGGTCTGATACAGCAATCTGAGTATTGCAGGGATAATAGTCTCGGATAAATCATGGTCTGGTACAGCAATCTGAGTATTGCAGGGAGTAATAATCTGAGTATTGCAGGGATAATAGTCTCGGATCAATCATGGTCTGGTACAGCAATCTGAATATTGCAGGGAGTAACATTCTCAGATCAATCATGGTCTGGTACAGCAATCTGAGCATTGCAGGGAGTAATAGTCTCGGATGAACCATGGTCTGATACAGCAATCTGAGTATTGCAGAGAGTAATAGTCTCGGATCAATCATGGTCTGGTACAGCAATCTGAGTATTCCAGGGAGTAATAATCTGAGTATTGCAGGGATAATAGTCCCGGATCAATCATGGTCTGATACAGCAATCCGAGTATTGCAGGGATAATAGTCTCGGATCAATCATAGTCTGGTACAGCAATCTGAGTATTGCAGGGAGTAATAGTAGCGGATCAACCATGGTCTGATACAGCAATCTGAGTATTGCAGGGTGTAATAATCTGAGTATTGCAGGGATAATAGACACGGATCAATCATGGTCTGATACAGCACTCTGAGTATTGCAGGGCTAATAGTCTCGGTTCAATCATGGTCTGGTACAGCAATCTGAGGATTGCAGGGATAATAGTCTCGGATCAATAATGGTCTGGTACAGCAATCTGGGTATTGTAGGGAGTAATAGTCTCGGATAAATCATGGTCTGATACAGCAATCTCAGTATTGCATGGAGTAATATTATCGGATTAATCATGGTCTGGTACAGCAATCTGAGTACTGCAGGGAGTAATAATCTGAGTATTGCAGGGATAATAGTCTCGGATCAATTATGGTCTGATACAGCAATCTGAGTATTGCAGGGAGTAATAGTCTCGGATCAATGATGGTATGGTACAGCAATCTGAGTATTGCAGGGAGTAATAGTCTCGGATCAATCATGGTCTGATACAGCAATCTGAGTATTGCAGGGAGTAATACTCTCGGATCAACCATGGTCTGATGCAGCAACCTGAGTATTGCAGGGAGTAATAGTCTCGGATCAATTATGGTCTGATACAGCAATCTGAGGGTTGCAGGGATTAATAATCTGAGTATGGCAGGGATAATAGTCTCGGATCAATCATGGTCTGATACACAATCTGAGTATTGCAGGGATAATAGTCTCGGATCAATCATGGTCAGGTACAGCAATCTGAGTATTGCAGGGTGTAATAGTCTCGGATCAACCATGGTCTGATACAGCAATCTGAGTATTGCAGAGAGTAATAGTCTCGGATCAATCATGGTCTGGTACAGCAATCTGAGTATTGCAGGGAGTAATAATCTGTGTATTGCAGGGATAATAGTCCCTGATCAATCATGGTCTGATACAGCAATCCGAGTATTGCAGGGATAATAGTCTCGGAT
Organism: Mobula birostris; assembly: GCF_030028105.1. NCBI lineage: Eukaryota > Metazoa > Chordata > Chondrichthyes > Myliobatiformes > Myliobatidae > Mobula > Mobula birostris. Next base: position 91,822,902 of record NC_092378.1, read on the forward strand.
CAATCATGGTCTGGTACAGCAATCTGTGTATTGCAGGGAGTAATAGTCTCGGATCAATCATGGTCTGATACAGCAATCTGAGGGTTGCAGGGATTAATAATCTGAGTATTGCAGGGATAATAGTCTCGGATCAATCATGGTCTGATACAGCAATCTGAGTATTGCAGGGATAATAGTCTCGGATCAATCATGGTCAGGTACAGCAATCTGAGTATTGCAGGGAGTAATAGTCTCGGATCAATAATGGTCTGGTACAGCAATCTGGGTATTGTAGGGAGTAATAGTCTCGGATAAATCATGGTCTGATACAGCAATCTCAGTATTGCAGGGAGTAATAATCTGAGTATTGCAGGGATAATAGTCTCGGATCAATTATGGTCTGATACAGCAATCTGAGTATTGCAGGGAGTAATAGTCTCGGATCAATGATGGTATGGTACAGCAATCTGAGTATTGCAGGGAGTAATAGTCTCGGATCAATCATGGTCTGATACAACAATCTGAGTATTGCAGGGAGTAATACTCTCGGATCAACCATGGTCTGATGCAGCAACCTGAGTATTGCAGGGAGTAATAGTCTCGGATCAATTATGGTCTGATACAGCAATCTGAGGGTTGCAGGGATTAATAATCTGAGTATGGCAGGGATAATAGTCTCGGATCAATCATGGTCTGATACACAATCTGAGTATTGCAGGGATAATAGTCTCGGATCAATCATGGTCTGGTACAGCAATCTGAGTATTGCAGGGTGTAATAGTCTCGGATCAACCATGGTCTGATACAGCAATCTGAGTATTGCAGAGAGTAATAGTCTCGGATCAATCATGGTCTGGTACAGCAATCTGAGTATTGCAGGCAGTAATAATCTGTGTATTGCAGGGATAATAGTCCCTGATCAATCATGGTCTGATACAGCAATCCGAGTATTGCAGGGATAATAGTCTCGGATCAATCATGGTCTGGTACAGCAATCTGTGTATTGCAGGGAGTAATAGTCTCGGATCAATCATGGTCTGATACAGCAATCTGAGGGTTGCAGGGATTAATAATCTGAGTATTGCAGGGATAATAGTCTCGGATCAATCATGGTCTGATACAGCAATCTGAGTATTGCAGGGATAATAGTCTCGGATCAATCATGGTCAGGTACAGCAATCTGAGTATTGCAGGGAGTAATAGTCTCGGATCAATAATGGTCTGGTACAGCAATCTGGGTATTGTAGGGAGTAATAGTCTCGGATAAATCATGGTCTGATACAGCAATCTCAGTATTGCAGGGAGTAATAATCTGAGTATTGCAGGGATAATAGTCTCGGATCAATTATGGTCTGATACAGCAATCTGAGTATTGCAGGGAGTAATAGTCTCGGATCAATGATGGTATGGTACAGCAATCTGAGTATTGCAGGGAGTAATAGTCTCGGATCAATCATGGTCTGATACAGCAATCTGAGTATTGCAGGGAGTAATACTCTCGGATCAACCATGGTCTGATACAGCAATCTGAGTATTGCAGGGAGTAATAGTCTCGGATCAATTATGGTCTGATACAGCAATCTGAGGGTTGCAGGGATTAATAATCTGAGTATGGCAGGGATAATAGTCTCGGATCAATCATGGTCTGATACACAATCTGAGTATTGCAGGGATAATAGTCTCGGATCAATCATGGTCAGGTACAGCAATCTGAGTATTGCAGGGAGTAATAGTCTCGGATCAATAATGGTCTGGTACAGCAATCTGGGTATTGTAGAGGGTAATAGTCTCGGATAAATCATGGTCTGATACAGCAATCTCAGTATTCCATGGAGTAATAGTCTCGGATTAATTATGGTCTGGTACAGTAATCTGAGTATTGCAGGGAGTAATAGTCTCGGATCAATGATGGTATGGTACAGCAATCTGAGTATTGCAGGGAGTAATAGTCTCGGATCAATCATGGTCTGGTACAGCAATCTGAATATTGCAGGGATAATAGTCTCGGATCAATCATGGTCATATACAGCAATCTGCGCATTGCAGGGACAATAGTCTCGGATCAGTGATGGTCTGGTACAGCAATCTGAGTATTGCAGGGAGTAATAGTCTCGGATCAATCATGGTCTGGTACAGCAATCTGAGTATTGCAGGGAGTAATAGTCTCGGATCAATCATGGTCTGGTACAGCAATCTGAGTATTGCAGGTGGTAATAGTCTCGGATCAATCATGGTCTTATACAGCAATCTGAGGATTGCAGGGAGTAATATTCTCGGATCAATCATGGTCTGGTACAGCAATCTGAGTATTGCAGGGAGTAATAGTCTCGGATCAATCATGGTCTGATACAGCAATCTGCGTATTGCAGGGACAATAGTCTCGGATCAATCATGGTCTGGTACAGCAATCTGAGTATTGAAGGGATAATATTCTCGGATCAATCATGGTCTGATACAGCATTCTGCGTATTGCTTGGACATTAGTCTCGGATCAATCATGGTCTGATACAGCAATCAGAGTATTGCAGGGAGTAATAATCTGAGTATTGCAGGGATATTAGTCGCGGATCAATCATGGTCTGATACAGCAATCTGAGTATTGCAGGGATAATAGGCTCGGATCAATCATGGTCTGGTACAGCAATCTGAGTATTGCAGGGATAATAGTCTCGGATCAATCATGGTCTGGTACAGCAATCTGAGCATTGTAGGGATAATAGTCTCGGATCAATCAAGGTCTGGTACAGCAATCTGCGTATTGCAGGGACAATAGTCTCGGATCAATCATGGTCTGGTACAGCAATCTGAGTATTGCAGGGATAATAGTCTTGGATCAATCATGGTCTGATACTGCATTCTGCGTATTGCTTGGACATTAGTCTCGGATCAATCATGGTCTGATACAGCAATCTGAGTACTGCAGGGAGTAATAATCTGTGTATTGCAGGGATAATAGTCCCGGATCAATCATGGTCTGATACAGCAATCTGAGTATTGCAGGGATAATAGTCTCGGATCAATCATGGTCTGATACAGCAATCTGAGTATTGCAGGGATAATAGTCTCGGATCAATCATGGTCTGGTACAGCAATCTGAGTATTGCAGGGAGTAATAATCTGAGTATTGCAGGGATAATAGTCTCGGATCAATCATGGTCTGGTACAGCAATCTGAGTATTGCAGGGAGTAACATTCTCAGATCAATCATGGTCTGGTACAGCAATCTGAGTATTGCAGGGAGTAATAGTCTCGGATGAACCATGGTCTGATACAGCAATCTGAGTATTGCAGAGAGTAATAGTCTCGGATCAATCATGGTCTGGTACAGCAATCTGAGTATTCCAGGGAGTAATAATCTGAGTATTGCAGGGATAATAGTCCCGGATCAATCATGGTCTGATACAGCAATCCGAGTATTGCAGGGATAATAGTCTCGGATCAATCATGGTCTGATACAGCAATCTGAGTATTGCAGAGAGTAATAGTCTCGGATCAATCATAGTCTGGTACAGCAATCTGAGTATTGCAGGGAGTAATAGTAGCGGATCAACCATGGTCTGATACAGCAATCTGAGTACTGCAGGGTGTAATAATCTGAGTATTGCAGGGATAATAGACACGGATCAATCATGGTCTGATACAGCACTCTGAGTATTGCAGGGCTAATAGTCTCGGTTCAATCATGGTCTGGTACAGCAATCTGAGGATTGCAGGGATAATAGTCTCGGATCAATAATGGTCTGGTACAGCAATCTGGGTATTGTAGGGAGTAATAGTCTCGGATAAATCATGGTCTGATACAGCAATCTCAGTATTGCATGGAGTAATATTATCGGATTAATCATGGTCTGGTACAGCAATCTGAGTACTGCAGGGAGTAATAATCTGAGTATTGCAGGGATAATAGTCTCGGATCAATTATGGTCTGATACAGCAATCTGAGTATTGCAGGGAGTAATAGTCTCGGATCAATGATGGTATGGTACAGCAATCTGAGTATTGCAGGGAGTAATAGTCTCGGATCAATCATGGTCTGATACAGCAATCTGAGTATTGCAGGGAGTAATACTCTCGGATCAACCATGGTCTGATGCAGCAACCTGAGTATTGCAGGGAGTAATAGTCTCGGATCAATTATGGTCTGATACAGCAATCTGAGGGTTGCAGGGATTAATAATCTGAGTATGGCAGGGATAATAGTCTCGGATCAATCATGGTCTGATACACAATCTGAGTATTGCAGGGATAATAGTCTCGGATCAATCATGGTCAGGTACAGCAATCTGAGTATTGCAGGGTGTAATAGTCTCGGATCAACCATGGTCTGATACAGCAATCTGAGTATTGCAGAGAGTAATAGTCTCGGATCAATCATGGTCTGGTACAGCAATCTGAGTATTGCAGGGAGTAATAATCTGTGTATTGCAGGGATAATAGTCCCTGATCAATCATGGTCTGATACAGCAATCCGAGTATTGCAGGGATAATAGTCTCGGATCAATCATGGTCTGGTACAGCAATCTGTGTATTGCAGGGAGTAATAGTCTCGGATCAATCATGGTCTGATACAGCAATCTGAGGGTTGCAGGGATTAATAATCTGAGTATTGCAGGGATAATAGTCTCGGATCAATCATGGTCTGATACAGCAATCTGAGTATTGCAGGGATAATAGTCTCGGATCAATCATGGTCAGGTACAGCAATCTGAGTATTGCAGGGAGTAATAGTCTCGGATCAATAATGGTCTGGTACAGCAATCTGGGTATTGTAGGGAGTAATAGTCTCGGATAAATCATGGTCTGATACAGCAATCTCAGTATTGCAGGGAGTAATAATCTGAGTATTGCAGGGATAATAGTCTCGGATCAATTATGGTCTGATACAGCAATCTGAGTATTGCAGGGAGTAATAGTCTCGGATCAATGATGGTATGGTACAGCAATCTGAGTATTGCAGGGAGTAGTAGTCTCGGATCAATCATGGTCTGATACAACAATCTGAGTATTGCAGGGAGTAATACTCTCGGATCAACCATGGTCTGATGCAGCAACCTGAGTATTGCAGGGAGTAATAGTCTCGGATCAATTATGGTCTGATTCAGCAATCTGAGGGTTGCAGGGATTAATAATCTGAGTATGGCAGGGATAATAGTCTCGGATCAATCATGGTCTGATACACAATCTGAGTATTGCAGGGATAATAGTCTCGGATCAATCATGGTCTGGTACAGCAATCTGAGTATTGCAGGGTGTAATAGTCTCGGATCAACCATGGTCTGATACAGCAATCTGAGTATTGCAGAGAGTAATAGTCTCGGATCAATCATGGTCTGGTACAGCAATCTGAGTATTGCAGGCAGTAATAATCTGTGTATTGCAGGGATAATAGTCCCTGATCAATCATGGTCTGATACAGCAATCCGAGTATTGCAGGGATAATAGTCTCGGATCAATCATGGTCTGGTACAGCAATCTGTGTATTGCAGGGAGTAATAGTCTCGGATCAATCATGGTCTGATACAGCAATCTGAGGGTTGCAGGGATTAATAATCTGAGTATTGCAGGGATAATAGTCTCGGATCAATCATGGTCTGATACAGCAATCTGAGTATTGCAGGGATAATAGTCTCGGATCAATCATGGTCAGGTACAGCAATCTGAGTATTGCAGGGAGTAATAGTCTCGGATCAATAATGGTCTGGTACAGCAATCTGGGTATTGTAGGGAGTAATAGTCTCGGATCAATCATGGTCTGATACAGCAATCTGAGTATTGCAGGGAGTAATACTCTCGGATCAACCATGGTCTGATACAGCAATCTGAGTATTGCAGGGAGTAATAGTCTCGGATCAATTATGGTGTGATACAGCAATCTGAGGGTTGCAGGGATTAATAATCTGAGTATGGCAGGGATAATAGTCTCGGATCAATCATGGTCTGATACACAATCTGAGTATTGCAGGGATAATAGTCTCGGATCAATCATGGTCAGGTACAGCAATCTGAGTATTGCAGGGAGTAATAGTCTCGGATCAATAATGGTCTGGTACAGCAATCTGGGTATTGTAGAGGGTAATAGTCTCGGATAAATCATGGTCTGATACAGCAATCTCAGTATTCCATGGAGTAATAGTCTCGGATTAATTATGGTCTGGTACAGTAATCTGAGTATTGCAGGGAGTAATAATCTGAATTTTGCAGGGATAATAGTCTCGGATCAATTATGGTCTGATACAGCAATCTGAGTATTGCAGGGAGTAATAGTCTCGGATCAATGATGGTATGGTACAGCAATCTGAGTATTGCAGGGAGTAATAGTCTCGGATCAATCATGGTCTGGTACAGCAATCTGAATATTGCAGGGATAATAGTCTCGGATCAATCATGGTCATATACAGCAATCTGCGCATTGCAGGGACAATAGTCTCGGATCAGTGATGGTCTGGTACAGCAATCTGAGTATTGCAGGGAGTAATAGTCTCGGATCAATCATGGTCTGGTACAGCAATCTGAGTATTGCAGGGAGTAATAGTCTCGGATCAATCATGGTCTGGTACAGCAATCTGAGTATTGCAGGTGGTAATAGTCTCGGATCAATCATGGTCTTATACAGCAATCTGAGGATTGCAGGGAGTAATATTCTCGGATCAATCATGGTCTGGTACAGCAATCTGAGTATTGCAGGGAGTAATAGTCTCGGATCAATCATGGTCTGATACAGCAATCTGCGTATTGCAGGGACAATAGTCTCGGATCAATCATGGTCTGGTACAGCAATCTGAGTATTGAAGGGATAATATTCTCGGATCAATCATGGTCTGATACAGCATTCTGCGTATTGCTTGGACATTAGTCTCGGATCAATCATGGTCTGATACAGCAATCAGAGTATTGCAGGGAGTAATAATCTGAGTATTGCAGGGATATTAGTCGCGGATCAATCATGGTCTGATACAGCAATCTGAGTATTGCAGGGATAATAGGCTCGGATCAATCATGGTCTGGTACAGCAATCTGAGTATTGCAGGGATAATAGTCTCGGATCAATCATGGTCTGGTACAGCAATCTGAGCATTGTAGGGATAATAGTCTCGGATCAATCAAGGTCTGGTACAGCAATCTGCGTATTGCAGGGACAATAGTCTCGGATCAATCATGGTCTGGTACAGCAATCTGAGTATTGCAGGGATAATAGTCTTGGATCAATCATGGTCTGATACTGCATTCTGCGTATTGCTTGGACATTAGTCTCGGATCAATCATGGTCTGATACAGCAATCTGAGTACTGCAGGGTGTAATAATCTGTGTATTGCAGGGATAATAGTCCCGGATCAATCATGGTCTGATACAGCAATCTGAGTATTGCAGGGATAATAGTCTCGGATCAATCATGGTCTGATACAGCAATCTGAGTATTGCAGGGATAATAGTCTCGGATCAATCATGGTCTGGTACAGCAATCTGAGTATTGCAGGGAGTAATAATCTGAGTATTGCAGGGATAATAGTCTCGGATCAATCATGGTCTGGTACAGCAATCTGAGTATTGCAGGGAGTAACATTCTCAGATCAATCATGGTCTGGTACAGCAATCTGAGTATTGCAGGGAGTAATAGTCTCGGATGAACCATGGACTGATACAGCAATCTGAGTATTGCAGAGAGTAATAGTCTCGGATCAATCATGGTCTGGTACAGCAATCTGAGTATTCCAGGGAGTAATAATCTGAGTATTGCAGGGATAATAGTCCCGGATCAATCATGGTCTGATACAGCAATCCGAGTATTGCAGGGATAATAGTCTCGGATCAATCATGGTCTGATACAGCAATCTGAGTATTGCAGAGAGTAATAGTCTCGGATCAATCATAGTCTGGTACAGCAATCTGAGTATTGCAGGGAGTAATAGTAGCGGATCAACCATGGTCTGATACAGCAATCTGAGTATTGCAGGGTGTAATAATCTGAGTATTGCAGGGATAATAGACACGGATCAATCATGGTCTGATACAGCACTCTGAGTATTGCAGGGCTAATAGTCTCGGTTCAATCATGGTCTGGTACAGCAATCTGAGGATTGCAGGGATAATAGTCTCGGATCAATAATGGTCTGGTACAGCAATCTGGGTATTGTAGGGAGTAATAGTCTCGGATAAATCATGGTCTGATACAGCAATCTCAGTATTGCATGGAGTAATATTATCGGATTAATCATGGTCTGGTACAGCAATCTGAGTACTGCAGGGAGTAATAATCTGAGTATTGCAGGGATAATAGTCTCGGATCAATTATGGTCTGATACAGCAATCTGAGTATTGCAGGGAGTAATAGTCTCGGATCAATGATGGTATGGTACAGCAATCTGAGTATTGCAGGGAGTAATAGTCTCGGATCAATCATGGTCTGATACAGCAATCTGAGTATTGCAGGGAGTAATACTCTCGGATCAACCATGGTCTGATGCAGCAACCTGAGTATTGCAGGGAGTAATAGTCTCGGATCAATTATGGTCTGATACAGCAATCTGAGGGTTGCAGGGATTAATAATCTGAGTATGGCAGGGATAATAGTCTCGGATCAATCATGGTCTGATACACAATCTGAGTATTGCAGGGATAATAGTCTCGGATCAATCATGGTCAGGTACAGCAATCTGAGTATTGCAGGGAGTAATAGTCTCGGATCAATAATGGTCTGGTACAGCAATCTGAGTATTGCAGGGAGTAATAGTCTCGGATCAATAATGGGCGGGTAGAGCAATCTGAGTATTGCAGGGAGTAATAGTCTCGGATCAATCATGGTCTGATACAGCAATCTCAGTATTCCATGGAGTAATAGTCTCGGATTAATCATGGTCTGGTACAGTAATCTGAGTATTGCAGGGAGAAATAATCTGAGTTTTGCAGGGATAATAGTCTCGGATCAATTATGGTCTGGTACAGCAATCTGAGTATTGCAGGGAGTAATAGTCTCGGATCAATAGTGGGCGGGTAGAGCAATCTGAGTATTGCAGGGAGTAATAGTCTCGGATCAATCATGGTCTGATACAGCAATCTGAGTATTGCAGGGATAATAGTCTCGGATCAATCATGGTCTGGTACAGCAATCTGGGTATTGTAGGGAGTAATAGTCTCGGATAAATCATGGTCTGATACAGCAATCTCAGTATTCCATGGAGTAATAGTCTCGGATTAATCATGGTCTGGTACAGTAATCTGAGTATTGCAGGGAGAAATAATCTGAGTTTTGCAGGGATAATAGTCTCGGATCAATTATGGTCTGATACAGCAATCTGAGTATTGCAGGGAGTAATAGTCTCGGATCAATAGTGGGCGGGTAGAGCAATCTGAGTATTGCAGGGAGTAATAGTCTCGGATCAATTATGGTCTGATACAGCAATCTGAGGGTTGCAGGGATTAATAATCTGAGTATGGCAGGGATAATAGTCTCGGATCAATCATGGTCTGATACACAATCTGAGTATTGCAGGGATAATAGTCTCGGATCAATCATGGTCAGGTACAGCAATCTGAGTATTGCAGGGAGTAATAGTCTCGGATCAATAATGGTCTGGTACAGCAATCTGGGTATTGTAGGGAGTAATAGTCTCGGATAAATCATGGTCTGATACAGCAATCTCAGTATTCCATGGAGTAATAGTCTCGGATTAATCATGGTCTGGTACAGTAATCTGAGTATGCAGGGAGAAATAATCTGAGATTTGCAGGGATAATAGTCTCGGATCAATTATGGTCTGATACAGCAATCTGAGTATTGCAGGGAGTAATAGTCTCGGATCAATAGTGGGCGGGTAGAGCAATCTGAGTATTGCAGGGAGTAATAGTCTCGGATCAATCATGGTCTGATACAGCAATCTGAGTATTGCAGGGATAATAGTCTCGGATCAATCATGGTCTGATACAGCAATCTGAGTATTGCAGGGATAATAGTCTCGGATCAATCATGGTCTGGTACAGCAATCTGAGTATTGCAGGGAGTAATAATCTGAGTATTGCAGGGATAATAGTCTCGGATCAATCATGGTCTGGTACAGCAATCTGAGTATTGCAGGGAGTAATAGTCACGGATCAATCATGGTCTGGTACAGCAATCTGAGTATTGCAGGTGGTAATAGTCTCGGATCAATCATGGTCTGATACAGCAATCTGAGGATTGCAGGGAGTAATAGTCTCGGATCAATCATGGTCTGGTACAGCAATCTGAGTATTGCAGGGATAATAGTCTCGGATCAATCATGGTCTGATACAGCAATCTGAGTATTGCAGAGAGTAATAGTCTCGGATCAATCATAGTCTGGTACAGCAATCTGAGTATTGCAGGGAGTAATAGTAGCGGATCAACCATGGTCTGATACAGCAATCTGAGTATTGCAGGGTGTAATAATCTGAGTATTGCAGGGTTAATAGACACGGATCAATCATGGTCTGATACAGCAATCTGAGTATTGCAGGGCTAATAGTCTCGGTTCAATCATGGTCTGGTACAGCAATCTGAGTATTGCAGGGGGTAATAGTCTCTAATCAATCATGGTCTGCAACAGCAATCTGAGGATTGCAGGGATAATAGTCTCGGATCAATCATGGTCTGGTACAGCAATCTGAGTATTGCAGGGAGTAATAGTCTCGGATCAATCATGGTCTGATACAGCAATCTGAGGGTTGCAGGGATTAATAATCTGAGTATTGCAGCGATAATAGTCTCGGATCAATCATGGTCTGATACAGCAATCTGAGTATTGCAGGGATAATAGTCTCGGATCAATCATGGTCAGGTACAGCAATCTGAGTATTGCAGGGAGTAATAGTCTCGGATCAATAATGGTCTGGTACAGCAATCTGGGTATTGTAGGGAGTAATAGTCTCGGATAACTCATCGTCTGATACAGCAATCTCAGTATTGCATGGAGTAATATTATCGGATTAATCATGGTCTGGTACAGCAATCTGAGTACTGCAGGGAGTAATAATCTGAGTATTGCAGGGATAATAGTCTCGGATCAATTATGGTCTGATACAGCAATCTGAGTATTGCAGGGAGTAATAGTCTCGGATCAATGATGGTATGGTACAGCAATCTGAGTATTGCAGGGAGTAATAGTCTCGGATCAATCATGGTCTGATACAGCAATCTGAGTATTGCAGGGAGTAATACTCTCGGATCAACCATGGTCTGATGCAGCAATCTGAGTATTGCAGGGAGTAATAGTCTCGGATCAATTATGGTCTGACACAGCAATCTGAGGGTTGCAGGGATTAATAATCTGAGTATGGCAGGGATAACAGTCTCGGATCAATCATGGTCTGATACACAATCTGAGTATTGCAGGGATAATAGTCTCAGATCAATCATGGTCAGGTACAGCAATCTGAGTATTGCAGGGAGTAATAGTCTCGGATCAATAATGGTCTGGTACAGCAATCTGGGTATTGTAGGGAGTAATAGTCTCGGATAAATCATGGCCTGATACAGCAATCTCAGTATTCCATGGAGTAATAGTCTCGGATTAATCATGGTCTGGTACAGTAATCTGAGTATTGCAGGGAGAAATAATCTGAGTTTTGCAGGGATAATAGTCTCGGATCAATTATGGTCTGATACAGCAATCTGAGTATTGCAGGGAGTAATAGTCTCGGATCAATAGTGGGCGGGTAGAGCAATCTGAGTATTGCAGGGAGTAATAGTCTCGGATCAATCATGGTCTGATACAGCAATCTGAGAATTGCAGGGATAATAGTCTCGGATCAATCATGGTCTGATACAGCAATCTGAGTATTGCAGGGATAATAGTCTCGGATCAATCATGGTCTGGTACAGCAATCTGAGTATTGCAGGGAGTAATAATCTGAGTATTGCAGGGATAATAGTCTCGGATCAATCATGGTCTGATACACAATCTGAGTATTGCAGGGATAATAGTCTCGGATCAATCATGGTCTGGTACAGCAATCTGAGTATTGCAGGGAGTAATAGTCACGGATCAATCATGGTCTGGTACAGCAATCTGAGTATTGCAGGTGGTAATAGTCTCGGATCATTCATGGTCTGATACAGCAATCTGAGGATTGCAGGGAGTAATAGTCTCGGATCAATCATGGTCTGGTACAGCAATCTGAGTATTGCAGGGATAATAGTCTCGGATCAATCATGGTCTGATACAGCAATCTGAGTATTGCAGAGAGTAATAGTCTCGGATCAATCATAGTCTGGTACAGCAATCTGAGTATTGCAGGGAGTAATAGTAGCGGATCAACCATGGTCTGATACAGCAATCTGAGTATTGCAGGGTGTAATAATCTGAGTATTGCAGGGTTAATAGACACGGATCAATCATGGTCTGATACAGCAATCTGAGTATTGCAGGGCTAATAGTCTCGGTTCAATCATGGTCTGGTACAGCAATCTGAGTATTGCAGGGGGTAATAGTCTCTAATCAATCATGGTCTGCAACAGCAATCTGAGGATTGCAGGGATAATAGTCTCGGATCAATCATGGTCTGGTACAGCAATCTGAGTATTGCAGGGAGTAATAGTCTCGGATCAATCATGGTCTGATACAGCAATCTGAGGGTTGCAGGGATTAATAATCTGAGTATTGCAGGGATAATAGTCTCGGATCAATCATGGTCTGATACAGCAATCTGAGTATTGCAGGGATAATAGTCTCGGATCAATCATGGTCAGGTACAGCAATCTGAGTATTGCAGGGAGTAATAGTCTCGGATCAATAATGGTCTGGTACAGCAATCTGGGTATTGTAGGGAGTAATAGTCTCGGATTACTCATCGTCTGATACAGCAATCTCAGTATTGCATGGAGTAATATTATCGGATTAATCATGGTCTGGTACAGCAATCTGAGTACTGCAGGGAGTAATAATCTGAGTATTGCAGGGATAATAGTCTCGGATCAATTATGGTCTGATACAGCAATCTGAGTATTGCAGGGAGTAATAGTCTCGGATCAATGATGGTATGGTACAGCAATCTGAGTATTGCAGGGAGTAATAGTCTCGGATCAATCATGGTCTGATACAGCAATCTGAGTATTGCAGGGAGTAATACTCTCGGATCAACCATGGTCTGATGCAGCAACCTGAGTATTGCAGGGAGTAATAGTCTCGGATCAATTATGGTCTGATACAGCAATCTGAGGGTTGCAGGGATTAATAATCTGAGTATGGCAGGGATAATAGTCTCGGATCAATCATGGTCTGATACACAATCTGAGTATTGCAGGGATAATAGTCTCGGATCAATCATGGTCAGGTACAGCAATCTGAGTATTGCAGGGAGTAATAGTCTCGGATCAATAATGGTCTGGTACAGCAATCTGAGTATTGCAGGGAGTAATAGTCTCGGATCAATAATGGGCGGGTAGAGCAATCTGAGTATTGCAGGGAGTAATAGTCTCGGATCAATCATGGTCTGATACAGCAATCTCAGTATTCCATGGAGTAATAGTCTCGGATTAATCATGGTCTGGTACAGTAATCTGAGTATTGCAGGGAGAAATAATCTGAGTTTTGCAGGGATAATAGTCTCGGATCAATTATGGTCTGGTACAGCAATCTGAGTATTGCAGGGAGTAATAGTCTCGGATCAATAGTGGGCGGGTAGAGCAATCTGAGTATTGCAGGGAGTAATAGTCTCGGATCAATCATGGTCTGCTACAGCAATCTGAGTATTGCAGGGATAATAGTCTCGGATCAATCATGGTCTGGTACAGCAATCTGGGTATTGTAGGGAGTAATAGTCTCGGATAAATCATGGTCTCATACAGCAATCTCAGTATTCCATGGAGTAATAGTCTCGGATTAATCATGGTCTGGTACAGTAATCTGAGTATTCCAGGGAGAAATAATCTGAGTTTTGCAGGGATAATAGTCTCGGATCAATTATGGTCTGATACAGCAATCTGAGTATTGCAGGGAGTAATAGTCTCGGATCAATAGTGGGCGGGTAGAGCAATCTGAGTATTGCAGGGAGTAATAGTCTCGGATCAATTATGGTCTGATACAGCAATCTGAGGGTTGCAGGGATTAATAATCTGAGTATGTCAGGGATAATAGTCTCGGATCAATTATGGTCTGATACAGCAATCTGAGTATTGCAGGGAGTAATAGTCTCGGATCAATAGTGGGCGGGTAGAGCAATCTGAGTATTGCAGGGAGTAATAGTCTCGGATCAATCATGGTCTGATACAGCAATCTGAGTATTGCAGGGATAATAGTCTCGGATCAATCATGGTCTGATACAGCAATCTGAGTATTGCAGGGATAATAGTCTCGGATCAATCATGGTCTGGTACAGCAATCTAAGTATTGCAGGGAGTAATAATCTGAGTATTGCAGGGATAATAGTCTCGGATCAATCATGGTCTGATACACAATCTGAGTATTGCAGGTGGTAATAGTCTCGGATCAATCATGGTCTGATACAGCAATCTGAGTATTGCAGAGAGTAATAGTCTCGGATCAATCATAGTCTGGTACAGCAATCTGAGTATTGCAGGGAGTAATAGTAGCGGATCAACCATGGTCTGATACAGCAATCTGAGTATTGCAGGGTGTAATAATCTAAGTATTGCAGGGATAATAGACACGGATCTATCATGGTCTGATACAGCAATCTGAATATTGCAGGGCTAATAGTCTCGGTTCAATCATGGTCTGGTACAGCAATCTGAGTATTGCAGGGGGTAATAGTCTCTAATCAATCATGGTCTGCAACAGCAATCTGAGGATTGCAGGGATAATAGTCTCGGATCAATCATGGTCTGGTACAGCAATCTGAGTATTGCAGGGAGTAATAGTCTCGGATCAATCATGGTCTGATACAGCAATCTGAGGGTTGCAGGGAGTAATAATCTGAGTATTGCAGGGATAATAGTCTCGGATCAATTATGGTCTGATACAGCAATCTGAGTATTGCAGGGAGTAATAGTCTCGGATCAATGATGGTATGGTACAGCAATCTGAGTATTGCAGGGAGTAATACTCTCGGATCAATCATGGTCTGATACAGCAATCTGAGTATTGCAGGGAGTAATACTCTCGGATCAACCATGGTCTGATGCAGCAATCTGAGTATTGCAGGGAGTAATAGTCTCGGATCAATTATGGTCTGATACAGCAATCTGAGGGTTGCAGGGATTAATAATCTGAGTATGGCAGGGATAATAGTCTCGGATCAATCATGGTCTGATACACAATCTGAGTATTGCAGGGATAATAGTCTCGGATCAATCATGGTCAGGTACAGCAATCTGAGTATTGCAGGGAGTAATAGTCTCGGATCAATAATGGTCTGGTACAGCAATCTGGGTATTGTAGGGAGTAATAGTCTCGGATAAATCATGGTCTGATACAGCAATCTCAGTATTCCATGGAGTAATAGTCTCGGATTAATCATGGTCTGGTACAGTAATCTGAGTATTGCAGGGAGAAATAATCTGAGTTTTGCAGGGATAATAGTCTCGGATCAATTATGGTCTGATACAGCAATCTGAGTATTGCAGGGAGTAATAGTCTCGGATCAATAGTGGGCGGGTAGAGCAATCTGAGTATTGCAGGGAGTAATAGTCTCGGATTAATCATGGTCTGATACAGCAATCTGAGTATTGCAGGGATAATAGTCTCGGATCAATCATGGTCTGATACAGCAATCTGAGTATTGCAGGGATAATTGTCTCGGATCAATCATGGTCTGGTACAGCAATCTGAGTATTGCAGGGAGTAATAATCTGAGTATTGCAGGGATAATAGTCTCGGATCAATCATGGTCTGGTACAGCAATCTGAGTATTGCAGGGAGTAACATTCTCAGATCAATCATGGTCTGGTACAGCAATCTGAGCATTGCAGGGAGTAATAGTCTCGGATGAACCATGGTCTGATACAGCAATCTCAGTATTCCATGGAGTAATAGTCTCGGATTAATCATGGTCTGGTACAGTAATCTGAGTATTGCAGGGAGAAATAATCTGAGTTTTGCAGGGATAATAGTCTCGGATCAATTATGGTCTGATACAGCAATCTGAGTATTGCAGGGAGTAATAGTCTCGGATCAATAGTGGGCGGGTAGAGCAATCTGAGTATTGCAGGGAGTAATAGTCTCGGATCAATCATGGTCTGATACAGCAATCTGAGGATTGCAGGGAGTAATAGTCTCGGATCAACCATGGTCTGATACAGCAATCTGAGTATTGCAGGGTGTAATAATCTGAGTATTGCAGGGATAATAGACACGGATCAATCATGGTCTGATACAGCAATCTGAGTATTGCAGGGCTAATAGTCTCGGTTCAATCATGGTCTGGTACAGCAATCTGAGTATTGCAGGGGGTAATAGTCTCTAATCAATCATGGTCTGCAACAGCAATCTGAGGATTGCAGGGATTAATAATCTGAGTATTGCAGGGATAATAGTCTCGGATCAATCATGGTCTGATACAGCAATCTGAGTATTGCAGGGATAATAGTCTCGGATCAATCATGGTCAGGTACAGCAATCTGAGTATTGCAGGGAGTAATAGTCTCGGATCAATAATGGTCTGGTACAGCAATCTGGGTATTGTAGGGAGTAATAGTCTCGGATAAATCATCGTCTGATACAGCAATCTCAGTATTGCATGGAGTAATATTATCGGATTAATCATGGTCTGGTACAGCAATCTGAGTACTGCAGGGAGTAATAATCTGAGTATTGCAGGGATAATAGTCTCGGATCAATTATGGTCTGATACAGCAATCTGAGTATTGCAGGGAGTAATAGTCTCGGATCAATGATGGTATGGTACAGCAATCTGAGTATTGCAGGGAGTAATACTCTCGGATCAATCATGGTCTGATACAGCAATCTGAGTATTGCAGGGAGTAATACTCTCGGATCAACCATGGTCTGATGCAGCAATCTGAGTATTGCAGGGAGTAATAGTCTCGGATCAATTATGGTCTGATACAGCAATCTGAGGGTTGCAGGGATTAATAATCTGAGTATGGCAGGGATAATAGTCTCGGATCAATCATGGTCTGATACACAATCTGAGTATTGCAGGGATAATAGTCTCGGATCAATCATGGTCAGGTACAGCAATCTGAGTATTGCAGGGAGTAATAGTCTCGGATCAATAATGGTCTGGTACAGCAATCTGGGTATTGTAGGGAGTAATAGTCTCGGATAAATCATGGTCTGATACAGCAATCTCAGTATTCCATGGAGTAATAGTCTCGGATTAATCATGGTCTGGTACAGTAATCTGAGTATTGCAGGGAGAAATAATCTGAGTTTTGCAGGGATAATAGTCTCGGATCAATTATGGTCTGATACAGCAATCTGAGTATTGCAGGGAGTAATAGTCTCGGATCAATAGTGGGCGGGTAGAGCAATCTGAGTATTGCAGGGAGTAATAGTCTCGGATTAATCATGGTCTGATACAGCAATCTGAGTATTGCAGGGATAATAGTCTCGGATCAATCATGGTCTGATACAGCAATCTGAGTATTGCAGGGATAATTGTCTCGGATCAATCATGGTCTGGTACAGCAATCTGAGTATTGCAGGGAGTAATAATCTGAGTATTGCAGGGATAATAGTCTCGGATCAATCATGGTCTGGTACAGCAATCTGAGTATTGCAGGGAGTAACATTCTCAGATCAATCATGGTCTGGTACAGCAATCTGAGCATTGCAGGGAGTAATAGTCTCGGATGAACCATGGTCTGATACAGCAATCTCAGTATTCCATGGAGTAATAGTCTCGGATTAATCATGGTCTGGTACAGTAATCTGAGTATTGCAGGGAGAAATAATCTGAGTTTTGCAGGGATAATAGTCTCGGATCAATTATGGTCTGATACAGCAATCTGAGTATTGCAGGGAGTAATAGTCTCGGATCAATAGTGGGCGGGTAGAGCAATCTGAGTATTGCAGGGAGTAATAGTCTCGGATCAATCATGGTCTGATACAGCAATCTGAGGATTGCAGGGAGTAATAGTCTCGGATCAACCATGGTCTGATACAGCAATCTGAGTATTGCAGGGTGTAATAAACTGAGTATTGCAGGGATAATAGACACGGATCAATCATGGTCTGATACAGCAATCTGAGTATTGCAGGGCTAATAGTCTCGGTTCAATCATGGTCTGGTACAGCAATCTGAGTATTGCAGGGGGTAATAGTCTCTAATCAATCATGGTCTGCAACAGCAATCTGAGGATTGCAGGGATAATTGTCTCGGATCAATAATGGTCTGGTACAGCAATCTGGGTATTGTAGGGAGTAATTGTCTCGGATAAATCATGGTCTGATACTGCAATCTCAGTATTGCATGGAGTAATATTATCGGATTAATCATGGTCTGGTACAGCAATCTGAGTACTGCAGGGAGTAATAATCTGAGTATTGCAGGGATAATAGTCTCGGATCAATTATGGTCTGATACAGCAATCTGAGTATTGCAGGGAGTAATAGTCTCGGATCAATGATGGTATGGTACAGCAATCTGAGTATTGCAGGGAGTAATAGTCTCGGATCAATCATGGTCTGATACAGCAATCTGAGTATTGCAGGGAGTAATACTCTCGGATCAACCATGGTCTGATGCAGCAATCTGAGTATTGCAGGGAGTAATAGTCTCGGATCAATTATGGTCTGATACAGCAATCTGAGGGTTGCAGGGATTAATAATCTGAGTATGGCAGGGATAATAGTCTCGGATCAATCATGGTCTGATACACAATCTGAGTATTGCAGGGATAATAGTCTCGGATCAATCATGGTCAGGTACAGCAATCTGAGTATTGCAGGGAGTAATAGTCTCGGATCAATAATGGTCTGGTACAGCAATCTGAGTATTGCAGGGAGTAATAGTCTCGGATCAATAATGGGCGGGTAGAGCAATCTGAATATTACAGGGAGTAATAGTCTCGGATCAATCATGGTCTGATACAGCAATCTCAGTATTCCATGGAGTAATAGTCTCGGATTAATCATGGTCTGGTACAGTAATCTGAGTATTGCAGGGAGAAATAATCTGAGTTTTGCAGGGATAATAGTCTCGGATCAATCATGGTCTGGTACAGCAATCTGAGTATTGCAGGGAGAAATAGTCTCGGATCAATAGTGGGCGGGTAGAGCAATCTGAGTATTGCAGGGAGTAATAGTCTCGGATCAATCATGGTCTGATACAGCAATCTGAGTATTGCAGGGATAATAGTCTCGGATCAATCATGGTCTGGTACAGCAATCTGGGTATTGTAGGGAGTAATAGTCTCGGATAAATCATGGTCTGATACAGCAATCTCAGTATTCCATGGAGTAATAGTCTCGGATTAATCATGGTCTGGTACAGTAATCTGAGTATTGCAGGGAGAAATAATCTGAGTTTTGCAGGGATAATAGTCTCGGATCAATTATGGTCTGATACAGCAATCTGAGTATTGCAGGGAGTAATAGTCTCGGATCAATAGTGGGCGGGTAGAGCAATCTGAGTATTGCAGGGAGTAATAGTCTCGGATCAATTATGGTCTGATACAGCAATCTGAGGGTTGCAGGGATTAATAATCTGAGTATGGCAGTGATAATAGTCTCGGATCAATCATGGTCAGGTACAGCAATCTGAGTATTGCAGGGAGTAATAGTCTCGGATCAATAATGGTCTGGTACAGCAATCTGGGTATTGTAGGGAGTAATAGTCTCGGATAAATCATGGTCTGATACAGCAATCTCAGTATTCCATGGAGTAATAGTCTCGGATTAATCATGGTCTGGTACAGTAATCTGAGTATTGCAGGGAGAAATAATCTGAGTTTTGCAGGGATAATAGTCCTGGATCAATTATGGTCTGATACAGCAATCTGAGTATTGCAGGGAGTAATAGTCTCGGATCAATAGTGGGCGGGTAGAGCAATCTGAATATTGCAGGGAGTAATAGTCTCGGATCAATCATGGTCTGATACAGCAATCTGAGTATTGCAGGGATAATAGTCTCGGATCAATCATGGTCTGGTACAGCAATCTGAGTATTGCAGGTGGTAATAGTCTCGGATCAATCATGGTCTGATACAGCAATCTGAGGGTTGCAGGGATTAATAATCTGAGTATGGCAGTGATAATAGTCTCGGATCAATCATGGTCAGGTACAGCAATCTGAGTATTGCAGGGAGTAATAGTCTCGGATCAATAATGGTCTGGTACAGCAATCTGGGTATTGTAGGGAGTAATAGTCTCGGA
The DNA here is from genome assembly GCF_030028105.1 of Mobula birostris. Classification (NCBI taxonomy): domain Eukaryota; kingdom Metazoa; phylum Chordata; class Chondrichthyes; order Myliobatiformes; family Myliobatidae; genus Mobula; species Mobula birostris. Next base: position 91,843,131 of record NC_092378.1, read on the forward strand.
TAAATCATGGTCTGATACAGCAATCTCAGTATTCCATGGAGTAATAGTCTCGGATTAATCATGGTCTGGTACAGTAATCTGAGTATTGCAGGGAGAAATAATCTGAGTTTTGCAGGGATAATAGTCCTGGATCAATTATGGTCTGATACAGCAATCTGAGTATTGCAGGGAGTAATAGTCTCGGATCAATAGTGGGCGGGTAGAGCAATCTGAGTATTGCAGGGAGTAATAGTCTCGGATCAATCATGGTCTGATACAGCAATCTGAGTATTGCAGGGATAATAGTCTCGGATCAATCATGGTCTGGTACAGCAATCTGAGTATTGCAGGGAGTAATAATCTGAGTATTGCAGGGATAATAGTCTCGGATCAATCATGGTCTGATACACAATCTGAGTATTGCAGGGATAATAGTCTCGGATCAATCATGGTCTGGTACAGCAATCTGAGTATTGCAGGTGGTAATAGTCTCGGATCAATCATGGTCTGATACAGCAATCTGAGGATTGCAGGGAGTAATAGTCTCGGATCAATCATGGTCTGGTACAGCAATCTGAGTATTGCAGGGATAATAGTCTCGGATCAATCATGGTCTGGTACAGTAATCTGAGTATTGCAGGGAGAAATAATCTGAGTTTTGCAGGGATAATAGTCTCGGATCAATTATGGTCTGATACAGCAATCTGAGTATTGCAGGGAGTAATAGTCTCGGATCAATAGTAGGCGGGTAGAGCAATCTGAGTATTGCAGGGAGTAATAGTCTCGGATCAATTATGGTCTGATACAGCAATCTGAGGGTTGCAGGGATTAATAATCTGAGTATGGCAGGGATAATAGTCTCGGATCAATCATGGTCTGATACACAATCTGAGTATTGCAGGGATAATAGTCTCGGATCAATCATGGTCAGGTACAGCAATCTGAGTATTGCAGGGAGTAATAGTCTCGGATCAATAATGGTCTGGTACAGCAATCTGGGTATTGTAGGGAGTAATAGTCTCGGATAAATCATGGTCTGATACAGCAATCTCAGTATTGCAGGGAGTAATAGTCTCGGATCAATCATGGTCTGGTACAGCAATCTGAGTATTGCAGGGAGTAATAGTCACGGATCAATCATGGTCTGGTACAGCAATCTGAGTATTGCAGGTGGTAATAGTCTCGGATCAATCATGGTCTGATACAGCAATCTGAGGATTGCAGGGAGTAATAGTCTCTAATCAATCATGGTCTGCAACAGCAATCTGAGGATTGCAGGGATAATAGTCTCGGATCAATCATGGTCTGGTACAGCAATCTGAGTATTGCAGGGAGTAATAGTCTCGGATCAATCATGGTCTGATACAGCAATCTGAGGGTTGCAGGGATTAATAATCTGAGTATTGCAGGGATAATAGTCTCGGATCAATCATGGTCTGATACAGCAATCTGAGTATTGCAGGGATAATAGTCTCGGATCAATCATGGTCAGGTACAGCAATCTGAGTATTGCAGGGAGTAATAGTCTCGGATCAATAATGGTCTGGTACAGCAATCTGGGTATTGTAGGGAGTAATAGTCTCGGATAAATCATCGTCTGATACAGCAATCTCAGTATTGCATGGAGTAATATTATCGGATTAATCATGGTCTGGTACAGCAATCTGAGTACTGCAGGGAGTAATAATCTGAGTATTGCAGGGATAATAGTCTCGGATCAATTATGGTCTGATACAGCAATCTGAGTATTGCAGGGAGTAATAGTCTCGGATCAATGATGGTATGGTACAGCAATCTGAGTATTGCAGGGAGTAATAGTCTCGGACCAATCATGGTCTGATACAGCAATCTGAGTATTGCAGGGAGTAATACTCTCGGATCAACCATGGTCTGATGCAGCAATCTGAGTATTGCAGGGAGTAATAGTCTCGGATCAATTATGGTCTGATACAGCAATCTGAGGGTTGCAGGGATTAATAATCTGAGTATGGCAGGGATAATAGTCTCGGATCAATCATGGTCTGATACACAATCTGAGTATTGCAGGGATAATAGTCTCGGATCAATCATGGTCAGGTACAGCAATCTGAGTATTGCAGGGAGTAATAGTCTCGGATCAATAATGGTCTGGTACAGCAATCTGGGTATTGTAGGGAGTAATAGTCTCGGATAAATCATGGTCTGATACAGCAATCTCAGTATTCCATGGAGTAATAGTCTCGGATTAATCATGGTCTGGTACAGTAATCTGAGTATTGCAGGGAGAAATAATCTGAGTTTTGCAGGGATAATAGTCTCGGATCAATTATGGTCTGATACAGCAATCTGAGTATTGCAGGGAGTAATAGTCTCGGATCAATAGTGGGCGGGTAGAGCAATCTGAGTATTGCAGGGAGTAATAGTCTCGGATCAATAATGGTCTGGTACAGCAATCTGGGTATTGTAGGGAGTAATAGTCTCGGATAAATCATGGTCTGATACAGCAATCTCAGTATTCCATGGAGTAATAGTCTCGGATTAATCATGGTCTGGTACAGTAATCTGAGTATTGCAGGGAGAAATAATCTGAGTTTTGCAGGGATAATAGTCTCGGATCAATTATGGTCTGATACAGCAATCTGAGTATTGCAGGGAGTAATAGTCTCGGATCAATAGTGGGCGGGTAGAGCAATCTGAGTATTGCAGGGAGTAATAGTCTAGGATCAATCATGGTCTGATACAGCAATCTGAGTATTGCAGGGATAATAGTCTCGGATCAATCATGGTCTGGTACAGCAATCTGGGTATTGTAGGGAGTAATAGTCTCGGATAAATCATGGTCTGATACAGCAATCTCAGTATTCCATGGAGTAATAGTCTCGGATTAATCATGGTGTGGTACAGTAATCTGAGTATTGCAGGGAGAAATAATCTGAGTTTTGCAGGGATAATAGTCTCGGATCAATTATGGTCTGATACAGCAATCTGAGTATTGCAGGGAGTAATAGTCTCGGATCAATAGTGGGCGGGTAGAGCAATCTGAGTATTGCAGGGAGTAATAGTCTCGGATCAATCATGGTCTGATACAGCAATCTGAGTATTGCAGGGAGTAATACTCTCGGATCAAGCATGGTCTGATACAGCAATCTGAGTATTTTAGGGAGTAATAGTCTCGGATCAATCATGGTCTGGTATAGCAATCTGAGTATTGCAGGGAGTAATAGTCACGGATCAATCATGGTCTGGTACAGCAATCTGAGTATTGCAGGTGGTAATAGTCTCGGATCAATCATGGTCTGATACAGCAATCTGAGGATTGCAGGGAGTAATAGTCTCGGATCAATCATGGTCTGGTACAGCAATCTGAGTATTGCAGGGATAATAGTCTCGGATCAATCATGGTCTGATACAGCAATCTGAGTATTGCAGAGAGTAATAGTCTCGGATCAATCACAGTCTGGTACAGCAATCTGAGTATTGCAGGGAGTAATAGTAGCGGATCAACCATGGTCTGATACAGCAATCTGAGTATTGCAGGGTGTAATAATCTGAGTATTGCAGGGATAATAGACACGGATCAATCATGGTCTGATACAGCAATCTGAGTATTGCAGGGCTAATAATCTCGGTTCAATCATGGTCTGGTACAGCAATCTGAGTATTGCAGGGGGTAATAGTCTCTAATCAATCATGGTCTGCAACAGCAATCTGAGGATTGCAGGGATAATAGTCTCGGATCAATCATGGTCTGGTACAGCAATCTGAGTATTGCAGGGAGTAATAGTCTCGGATCAATCATGGTCTGATACAGCAATCTGAGGGTTGCAGGGATTAATAATCTGAGTATTGCAGGGATAATAGTCTCGGATCAATCATGGTCTGATACAGCAATCTGAGTATTGCAGGGATAATAGTCTCGGATCAATCATGGTCAGGTACAGCAATCTGAGTATTGCAGGGAGTAATAGTCTCGGATCAATAATGGTCTGGTACAGCAATCTGGGTATTGTAGGGAGTAATAGTCTCGGATAAATCATCGTCTGATACAGCAATCTCAGTATTGCATGGAGTAATATTATCGGATTAATCATGGTCTGGTACAGCAATCTGAGTACTGCAGGGAGTAATAATCTGAGTATTGCAGGGATAATAGTCTCGGATCAATTATGGTCTGATACAGCAATCTGAGTATTGCAGGGAGTAATAGTCTCGGATCAATGATGGTATGGTACAGCAATCTGAGTATTGCAGGGAGTAATAGTCTCGGATCAATCATGGTCTGATACAGCAATCTGAGTATTGCAGGGAGTAATACTCTCGGATCAACCATGGTCTGATGCAGCAATCTGAGTATTGCAGGGAGTAATAGTCTCGGATCAATTATGGTCTGATACAGCAATCTGAGGGTTGCAGGGATTAATAATCTGAGTATGGCAGGGATAATAGTCTCGGATCAATCATGGTCTGATACACAATCTGAGTATTGCAGGGATAATAGTCTCGGATCAATCATGGTCAGGTACAGCAATCTGAGTATTGCAGGGAGTAATAGTCTCGGATCAATAATGGTCTGGTACAGCAATCTGGGTACTGTAGGGAGTAATAGTCTCGGATAAATCATGGTCTGATACAGCAATCTCAGTATTCCATGGAGTAATAGTCCCGGATTAATCATGGTCTGGTACAGTAATCTGAGTATTGCAGGGAGAAATAATCTGAGTTTTGCAGGGATAATAGTCTCGGATCAATTATGGTCTGATACAGCAATCTGAGTATTGCAGGGAGTAATAGTCTCGGATCAATAGTGGGCGGGTAGAGCAATCTGAGTATTGCAGGGAGTAATAGTCTCGGATCAATCATGGTCTGATACAGCAATCTGAGTATTGCAGGGATAATAGTCTCGGATCAATCATGGTCTGACACAGCAATCTGAGTATTGCAGGGATAATAGTCTCGGATCAATCATGGTCTGGTACAGCAATCTGAGTATTGCAGGGAGTAATAATCTGAGTATTGCAGGGATAATAGTCTCGGATCAATCATGGTCTGATACACAATCTGAGTATTGCAGGGATAATAGTCTCGGATCAATCATGGTCAGGTACAGCAATCTGAGTATTGCAGGGAGTAATAGTCTCGGATCAATAATGGTCTGGTACAGCAATCTGGGTATTGTAGGGAGTAATAGTCTCGGATAAATCATGGTCTGATACAGCAATCTCAGTATTCCATGGAGTAATAGTCTCGGATTAATCATGGTCTGGTACAGTAATCTGAGTATTGCAGGGAGAAATAATCTGAGTTTTGCAGGGATAATAGTCTCGGATCAATTATGGTCTGATACAGCAATCTGAGTATTGCAGGGAGTAATAGTCTCGGATCAATAGTGGGCGGGTAGAGCAATCTGAGTATTGCAGGGAGTAATAGTCTCGGATCAATCATGGTCTGATACAGCAATCTGAGTATTGCAGGGAGTAATACTCTCGGATCAAGCATGGTCTGAGACAGCAATCTGAGTATTGCAGGGAGTAATAGTCTCGGATCAATCATGGTCTGGTACAGCAATCTGAGTATTGCAGGGAGTAATAGTCACGGATTAATCATGGTCTGGTACAGCAATCTGAGTATTGCAGGTGGTAATAGTCTCGGATCAATCATGGTCTGATACAGCAATCTGAGGATTGCAGGGAGTAATAGTCTCGGATCAATCATGGTCTGGTACAGCAATCTGAGTATTGCAGGGATAATAGTCTCGGATCAATCATGGTCTGATACAGCAATCTGAGTATTGCAGAGAGTAATAGTCTCGGATCAATCATAGTCTGGTACAGCAATCTGAGTATTGCAGGGAGTAATAGTAGCGGATCAACCATGGTCTGATACAGCAATCTGAGTATTGCACGGTGTAATAATCTGAGTATTGCAGGGATAATAGACACGGATCAATCATGGTCTGATACAGCAATATGAGTATTGCAGGGCTAATAGTCTCGGATCAATCATGGTCTGATACAGCAATCTGAGGGTTGCAGGGATTAATAATCTGAGTAGTGCAGGGATAATAGTCTCGGATCAATCATGGTCTGATACAGCAATCTGAGTATTGCAGGGATAATAGTCTCGGATCAATCATGGTCAGGTACAGCAATCTGAGTATTGCAGGGAGTAATAGTCTCGGATCAATAATGGTCTGGTACAGCAATCTGGGTATTGTAGGGAGTAATAGTCTCGGATAAATCATCGTCTGATACAGCAATCTCAGTATTGCATGGAGTAATATTATCGGATTAATCATGGTCTGGTACAGCAATCTGAGTACTGCAGGGAGTAATAATCTGAGTATTGCAGGGATAATAGTCTCGGATCAATTATGGTCTGATACAGCAATCTGAGTATTGCAGGGAGTAATAGTCTCGGATCAATGATGGTATGGTACAGCATTCTGAGTATTGCAGGGAGTAATAGTCTCGGATCAATCATGGTCTGATACAGCAATCTGAGTATTGCAGGGAGTAATACTCTCGGATCAACCATGGTCTGATGCAGCAATCTGAGTATTGCAGGGAGTAATAGTCTCGGATCAATTATGGTCTGATACAACAATCTGAGGGTTGCAGGGATTAATAATCGGAGTATGGCAGGGATAATAGTCTCGGATCAATCATGGTCTGATACACAATCTGAGTATTGCAGGGATAATAGTCTCGGATCAATCATGGTCAGGTACAGCAATCTGAGTATTGCAGGGAGTAATAGTCTCGGATCAATAATGGTCTGGTACAGCAATCTGGGTATTGTAGGGAGTAATAGTCTCGGATAAATCATGGTCTGATACAGCAATCTCAGTATTCCATGGAGTAATAGTCTCGGATTAATCATGGTCTGGTACAGTAATCTGAGTATTGCAGGGAGAAATAATCTGAGTTTTGCAGGGATAATAGTCTCGGATCAATTATGGTCTGATACAGCAATCTGAGTATTGCAGGGAGTAATAGTCTCGGATCAATAGTGGGCGGGTAGAGCAATCTGAGTATTGCAGGGAGTAATAGTCTCGGATCAATCATGGTCTGATACAGCAATCTGAGTATTGCAGGGATAATAGTCTCGGATCAATCATGGTCTGATACAGCAATCTGAGTATTGCAGGGATAATAGTCTCGGATCAATCATGGTCTGGTACAGCAATCTGAGTATTGCAGGGAGTAAGAATCTGAGTATTGCAGGGATAATAGTCTCGGATCAATCATGGTCTGGTACAGCAATCTGGGTATTGTAGGGAGTAATAGTCTCGGATAAATCATAGTCTGATACAGCAATCTCAGTATTCCATGGAGTAATAGTCTCGGATTAATCATGGTCTGGTACAGTAATCTGAGTATTGCAGGGAGAAATAATCTGAGTTTTGCGGGGATAATAGTCTCGGATCAATTATGGTCTGATACAGCAATCTGAGTATTGCAGGGAGTAATAGTCTCGGATCAATAGTGGGCGGGTAGAGCAATCTGAGTATTGCAGGGAGTAATAGTCTCGGATCAATCATGGTCTGATACAGCAATCTGAGTATTGCAGGGAGTAATACTCTCGGATCAAGCATGGTCTGATACAGCAATCTGAGTATTGCAGGGAGTAATAGTCTCGGATCAATCATGGTCTGGTACAGCAATCTGAGTATTGCAGGGAGTAATAGTCACGGATCAATCATGGTCTGGTACAGCAATCTGAGTATTGCAGGTGGTAATAGTCTCGGATCAATCATGGTCTGATACAGCAATCTGAGTATTGCAGGGAGTAATAGTCTCGGATCAATCATGGTCTGGTACAGCAATCTGAGTATTGCAGGGATAATAGTCTCGGATCAATCATGGTCTGATACAGCAATCTGAGTATTGCAGAGAGTAATAGTCTCGGATCAATCATAGTCTGGTACAACAATCTGAGTATTGCAGGGAGTAATAGTAGCGGATCAACCATGGTCTGATACAGCAATCTGAGTATTGCAGGGTGTAATAATCTGAGTATTGCAGGGATAATAGACACGGATCAATCATGGTCTGATACAGCAATCTGAGTATTGCAGGGCTAATAGTCTCGGTTCAATCATGGTCTGGTACAGCAATCTGAGTATTGCAGGGGGTAATAGTCTCTAATCAATCATGGTCTGCAACAGCAATCTGAGGATTGCAGGGATAATAGTCTCGGATCAATCATGGTCTGGTACAGCAATCTGAGTATTGCAGGGAGTAATAGTCTCGGATCAATCATGGTCTGATACAGCAATCTGAGGGTTGCAGGGATTAATAATCTGAGTATTGCAGGGATAATAGTCTCGGATCAATCATGGTCTGATACAGCAATCTGAGTATTGCAGGGATAATAGTCTCGGATCAATAGTGGGCGGGTAGAGCAATCTGAGTATTGCAGGGAGTAATAGTCTCGGATCAATCATGGTCTGATACAGCAATCTGAGTATTGCATGGAGTAATATTATCGGATTAATCATGGTCTGGTACAGCAATCTGAGTACTGCAGGGAGTAATAATCTGAGTATTGCAGGGATAATAGTCTCGGATCAATTATGGTCTGATACAGCAATCTGAGTATTGCAGGGAGTAATAGTCTCGGATCAATGATGGTATGGTACAGCAATCTGAGTATTGCAGGGAGTAATAGTCTCGGATCAATCATGGTCTGATACAGCAATCTGAGTATTGCAGGGAGTAATACTCTCGGATCAACCATGGTCTGATGCAGCAATCTGAGTATTGCAGGGAGTAATAGTCTCGGATCAATTATGGTCTGATACAGCAATCTGAGGGTTGCAGGGATTAATAATCTGAGTATGGCAGGGATAATAGTCTCGGATCAATCATGGTCTGATACACAATCTGAGTATTGCAGGGATAATAGTCTCGGATCAATCATGGTCAGGTACAGCAATCTGAGTATTGCAGGGAGTAATAGTCTCGGATGAATAATGGTCTGGTACAGCAATCTGGGTATTGTAGGGAGTAATAGTCTCGGATAAATCATGGTCTGATACAGCAATCTCAGTATTCCATGGAGTAATAGTCTCGGATTAATCACGGTCTGGTACAGTAATCTGAGTATTGCAGGGAGAAATAATCTGAGTTTTGCAGGGATAATAGTCTCGGATCAATTATGGTCTGATACTGCAATCTGAGTATTGCAGGGAGTAATAGTCTCGGATCAATAGTGGGCGGGTAGAGCAATCTGAGTATTGCAGGGAGTAATAGTCTCGGATCAATCATGGTCTGATACAGCAATCTGAGTATTGCAGGGATAATAGTCTCGGATCAATCATGGTCTGATACAGCAATCTGAGTATTGCAGGGATAATAGTCTCGGATCAATCATGGTCTGGTACAGCAATCTGAGTATTGCAGGGAGTAATAATCTGAGTATTGCAGGGATAATAGTCCCGGATCAATCATGGTCTGGTACAGCAATCTGAGTATTGCAGGGAGTAACATTCTGAGATCAATCATGGTCTGGTACGGCAATCTGAGTATTGCAGGGAGTAACATTCTCAGATCAATCATGGTCTGGTACAGCAATCTGAGTATTGCAGGGTGTAATAGTCTCGGATGAACCATGGTCTGATACAGCAATCTGAGTATTGCAGAGAGTAATAGTCTCGGATCAATCATGGTCTGGTACAGCAATCTGAGTATTCCAGGGAGTAATAATCTGAGTATTGCAGGGATAATAGTCCCGGATCAATCATGGTCTGATACAGCAATCCGAGTATTGCAGGGATAATAGTCTCGGATCAATCATGGTCTGATACAGCAATCTGAGTATTGCAGAGAGTAATAGTCTCGGATCAATCATAGTCTGGTACAGCAATCTGAGTATTGCAGGGAGTAATAGTAGCGGATCAACCATGGTCTGATACAGCAATCTGAGTATTGCAGGGTGTAATAATCTGAGTATTGCAGGGATAATAGACACGGATCAATCATGGTCTGATACAGCAATCTGAGTATTGCAGGGCTAATAGTCTCGGTTCAATCATGGGCTGGTACAGCAATCTGAGTATTGCAGGGGGTAATAGTCTCTAATCAATCATGGTCTGCAACAGCAATCTGAGGATTGCAGGGATAATAGTCTCGGATCAATAATGGTCTGGTACAGCAATCTGGGTATTGTAGGGAGTAATAGTCTCGGATAAATCATGGTCTGATACAGCAATCTCAGTATTGCATGGAGTAATATTATCGGATTAATCATGGTCTGGTACAGCAATCTGAGTACTGCAGGGTGTAATAATCTGAGTATTGCAGGGATAATAGTCTCGGATCAATTATGGTCTGATACAGCAATCTGAGTATTGCAGGGAGTAATAGTCTCGGATCAATGATGGTATGGTACAGCAATCTGAGTATTGCAGGGAGTAATAGTCTCGGATCAATCATGGTCTGATACAGCAATCTGAGTATTGCAGGGAGTAATACTCTCGGATCAACCATGGTCTGATGCAGCAATCTGAGTATTGCAGGGAGTAATAGTCTCGGATCAATTATGGTCTGATACAGCAATCTGAGGGTTGCAGGGATTAATAATCTGAGTATGGCAGGGATAATAGTCTCGGATCAATCATGGTCTGATACACAATCTGAGTATTGCAGGGATAATAGTCTCGGATCAATCATGGTCTGGTACAGCAATCTGAGCATTGCAGGGATAATAGTCTCGGATCAATCATGGTCTGGTACAGCAATCTGAGTATTGCAGGGAGTTATAGTCTCGGATCAATCATGGTCTGGTACAGCAATCTGAGTATTGCAGGGAGTATTAGTTTCGGATCAATCATGGTCTGGTACAGCAATCTGAGTATTGCAGGGAGTAACATTCTCAGATCAATCATGGTCTGGTACAGCAATCTGAGTATTGCAGGGAGTAATAGTCTCGGATCAACCATGGTCTGATACAGCAATCTGAGTATTGCAGAGAGTAATAGTCTCGGATCAATCATGGTCTGGTACAACAATCTGAGTATTCCAGGGAGTAATAATCTGAGTATTGCAGGGATAATAGTCCCGGATCAATCATGGTCTGATACAGCAATCCGAGTATTGCAGGGATAATAGTCTCGGATCAATCATGGTCTGATATAGCAATCTGAGTATTGCAGAGAGTAATAGTCTCGGATCAATCATAGTCTGGTACAGCAATCTGAGTATTGCAGGGAGTAATAGTAGCGGATCAACCATGGTCTGATACAGCAATCTGAGTATTGCAGGGTGTAATAATCTGAGTATTGCAGGGATAATAGACACGGATCAATCATGGTCTGATACAGCAATCTGAGTATTGCAGGGCTAATAGTCTCGGTTCAATCATGGTCTGGTACAGCAATCTGAGTATTGCCGGGAGTAATAGTCTCGGATCAATCATGGTCTGATACAGCAATCTGAGGGTTGCAGGGATTAATAATCTGAGTATTGCAGGGATAATAGTCTCGGATCAATCATGGTCTGATACAGCAATCTGAGTATTGCAGGGATAATAGTCTCGGATCAATTATGGTCTGATACAGCAATCTGAGTATTGCAGGGAGTAATAGTCTCGGATCAATAGTGGGCGGGTAGAGCAATCTGAGTATTGCAGGGAGTAATAGTCTCGGATCAATCATGGTCTGATACAGCAATCTGAGTATTGCAGGGATAATAGTCTCGGATCAATCATGGTCTGATAAAGCAATCTGAGTATTGCAGGGATAATAGTCTCAGATCCATCATGGTCTGGTAGAGCAATCTGAGTATTGCAGGGAGTAATAATCTGAGTATTGCAGGGATAATAGTCCCGGATCAA